>NC_044991.1:5835104-5985814 GCF_008728515.1 Papio anubis | reverse complement strand
CCCGCCATGTGTACAGCTAAGCCCCCTTTCCAGAAGCCTCCTGCAGTGGTTTCTTCCCATTTAGAGGTGAGAGATTGAATGATCCAAGCTGGAGCCGGGCGCCAGTGGCTCACGCCTGTATTCCTAGTACTTTGAGGTTGAGGTGGGTGGAATCACCTGAGGCCAGGGAGTTCAAGACCAGCCTGGCCACCATGTTCCTATCTCTGCCTCAAAAATGCCCACAGGCATGGTGGCATGTCTGTGATCCTAGCTTACTCAGGAGGCTGAGGAAGGAGAATCACTTGAACCTGGGAGGTGGAGGTTGCAGTGAGTCCGTAGATTGCACCCATCACTGCACTCAAGCCTGAAGGTGGTTTTAGACTCCATCCAAAAAAAAAAAAAAAAAAAGAAGAAGATAGAATGAAATCCACCAAGTTTTCCTGAAGGTGAGGATCCTTTTGGTAGTAGAGCGGGGCATGGCTGGTGGGTGCTAATTCTGGGTGAAACCCCTCCTCTACGGGGCGGTGCCGCCTTCAAGAAACTAGGAGGGAGTTTCGACATCACTTCCTACAGCCGGGCTCTGTAGGCTCAATTTATGCTGTTGGAATGGGCTGGCTAAGTTTTGATGGGTTGCTCGCTTCTTACCTACTCCCATCGGATCCTAAACCCCGACCGCACGCCCCACACCTGCTGTTCCATTTTTGAAAAAGCACTGCCTCTTATCCCACACCCGCCCTTCCTCCTCCCGGGGCTCCTCCTCCCGGCTGTGTCAGGCAGGGCTCACGCTGCAGTGAACCTGGACATCCCAGCTGTTAATTCCTTCCATCCAACATCCTTCTAAGAAAAGGCCAAGAAAGTACCTTGGGGAAGAGGCATATGTCAGGAGTGCAGTCAGAGTCCGTCTCTGGCTCTGCTGCTCTGAGCCCCCATTCCTGGCATGCATATGGAGGTTCCTCCGGCCTGGCGGGCAGCTGCAAAATACGTGAAGGTTAGGAAGCGCAGGAGTTCCCCACGCTAATGTTTCTATGCCGCTACACTGCAAACACTATTAGGGCAATGAAATTCCAGTATGCCAGACACTGCCGCGTTACACCGCAAACACGGCTGCCAGGAGTGCATGAGCCCTGTAAAGATGGCCAGATTACAGCCGTGCGGTGCTATGCTGCAAACACTGGCTGCTGTGGGAAGTGCAATTGTTAACCCAGCATGGGCTGTGACATTAGCCAAAAGTGGTGTTACGCTGCAAACATCGGAGCAAGCCAGGGAAGCGGCACGGTCTGTTACGCCGACATAGCTAAAAGTGTGGTGTTACGCAAATACGAAGGTTAGGTGGAAGTGCACGGGTTCCCCAGGCATGGCCAGGATACAGCTGCAGCAGTGCTACTGCAACACCTGGAAGGTTAGGAGCCACCGGCTCCCAGCATGGGCCAGACACAGCTGTGTGGTGTTACGCTGCAAACACGAAGGTTAGGAAGTGCACGGGCTCCCAGTACAGGCCAGGCACAGCTGTGTGGTGTTACGCTGCCAGGCTGGGATGCCTTTGCAAAGGTTACTCCTCCCAGCTCCTGTCTCCGGAATTTGTGTTTTTCCCCTGGAGAAAGCAGGGCTAGAGGGAACGAGGGCGTCTCCAGTGTGCTGAGTGTCAGGGTGGGACCTTTCCCCATCTGGACATGGGGTTTCCTGGAGGTCAAAGCCAGAGCCTGGCGGGGAGTGGGCTCTGTGTGGGGAAAGGCAACATATTTGTGTCCTGGGACTGATATAACCAGTGACCATAAACCAGGTGGCTTATAACAGAATTTCATCCTCTCACAGTTCTGGAGGCTGGAAGTCTGAATCAAGGTGTCCTGGGAGGTCAAGGTGGTTGGGTTGCTCGATCCCAGGAGTTCAAGACCAGCCTTGGCAACATAGCAAGACCCTGTCTCTACCAAAAGTCCTAACTAGTCAGGTGTGGTGGCGTGTGCCTGTAGTCCCAGCTACCAGGGAGGCTGAGGTGGGAGGATCACCTCAGGAGGTCAAGGCTGCAGTGAGCCTTGATCACACCACTGCACTCCAGCCTGGGTGACAGAGTAAGACCTGTCTTTAAAAAAAAAAAAAAAGTGTCAGCAGAGCCAAGAATCCTTCCTCATTGCTTCAGCTTCTGGTGGCTCCAAGTGTGCCTTGGCTTCTGGCCGCATCACTCCAGTCTCTGCCTCTGTCCTCACATGGCCCTCTCCTCTGGGTCTCTGTGGCTGCACATGGCAGCCTTCTTTTTTTTTTTTTTTTTTTTTGAGGCCAGTCTCGCTCTGTCGCCCAGGCTGGAGCACAGTGGAGCACAGGCTGGAGCTCACTCAGCTCACTGCAAGCTCCACCTCCCAGGATCACGCCATTCTCCTGCCTCAGCCTCCCAAGTGGCTAGGACTACAGGTGCCCGCCACCACGCCAGGCTTTTTTTGTATTTTTAGTGAGAATGATTGTTTCACCGTGTTAGCCAGGATGGTCTCAATGATACGCCCACCTCAGCCTCCCAAAGTGCTGGGATTACAGGCGTGAGCCACTGCACCCTGCCCACATGGTCTTCTTATAAGTACATCAGTCACTGGATTTAGGGTCCACGTACTCCAATATGACCTCATCTCAATTTGATTACATCTGCAAACACCCTCTGTCCGAATATGGTCACATTCATAGGTACCAGGGGCTGGGACTTCGGTGTCTTTGGAGGGCACAATTCAGCAGTTGAGGAGTCTGAATACCCAAGGATGGCCGAGAAGGGCTAGCAGGTCATTGTCAGGACAGGAAGCTTTGAGGGGCGGGCACCTGTGTGGTGCTGGCCCAGCCCACCCCCTGCCCCCGCACTCTATTCATAATGTTGATTAAAGAAAAGGTGGCTGCTGGCCAGGTGTGGTGGCTCATGCCTGTAATCCCAGGACTTTGAGAGGCCAAGGCAGGTGAATCACTTGAGGTCAGGAGTTTGAGAACAGCCTGGCTAACATGGTGAAACCCCATCTCTACTAAAACTACAAAAATTAGCCGGGTGTGGTGGCATGCACCTGTAGTCACAGCTACTCGGGAGGTTGAGGTGAAAGGATCGCTTGAACCTGGGAGGCAGAGATTGTAGTAAGCCGAGATCATGCTACCGCACTCCGGCCTGGGTGATAGAGCAAGACTCCATCTCAAAAAAAAATACAATAAAATAAAAGCAAAGGCGACTGCTGTCCATGCACGGACACTCTGTGCTGGGTCGCTGGCAGACACACGAATGGTCCTTGTTGGTGTAGGGAGGACACACTGAAGCCCACCTACCTGCCTGAGTTGGAATCCTGGCCCAGTCATGTGACCTAGGGTAAGTCATCTAACCTTTCAGAGCCCCAACTAACCCACCTGTAAACTAGGATGATGGGAGTAGCTGCCTGCCTTGGAGTGCTATGGAATTCAAGGGTGGATACCCCATGCCTGGCCCATAATAAGAACTTACTAACCCCAGAAGGAACGTGGTCTTATCTCCCCACTCCAAAGACAAAGAGACTGAAGCTTGTATTACAGATATCAACCTAAATAACAAGCAGTGGCCAGGCGCCGTGACTCATGCCTGTAATCCTAGCACTTTGAGAGGCTGAGGCAGGCAGATCACTTGAGGTCTGGAGTTCAAAACCAGCCTGGCCGACATGGTGAAACCCCATCTCTACTAAAAATACAAAAATTAGCTAGGTGTGGTGGCAGGTGCCTGTAATCCCAGCTACTCAGGAGACTGAGGCAGGAGAATCACTTGAACCTGGGAGGCAGAGGTTGCGGTGAGCCAAGATCGTGCCCCTGCACTCCAGCCTGTGCGACAGAGCAAGACTCTGTCTCAAAAAGTAATAATAAAATAACAAGGACAGAGGGACTCTCTACAAGAAAATGATATTTCTTCAGGAATCAGGCATTGCAATGGGAATTTGCATGCCATAGTAAGCTATGTGTGTGTTCAGGGACAAAGAAAGACAAAGGTTTTTAAAGGAAAAATTGGGAGGATTACATAATTGTTTTGAGATAAATGTCCCTGCCTACAAGGATCAATAACAAGGGCGGCACCAGCCCGAGGTTGGACAGGCAGTTGCTGAGCAGATGTCCTCACAGAGGTATTTTGGTGTGTGATTGCTATGGCCTTTGTGCAAGGTTGTGGTTTTACAGAGCCTTTTGTGGTCATTTTTGTTATCAGGCATTTTTATGTAAGAAGCCTCTCTTCATGGCCTTTCCTGGCTCCATTTCTCAGGAGTTTTCTTTGTTTGTTTTTTGTTTTTGTTTTGAAACAGAGTTTTACTCTTGCCGCCCAGGCTGGAGTGCAGTGGCTCAGTCTGGGCTTACTGCAACCTCTGCCTCCGGGTTCAAGCGATTCTCTTGCCTCAGCCTCCTGAGTATCTGGGATTACAGGTGCACACCACTATGCCCAGCTAATTTTTTTGTATTTTTAGTACAGACGAGGTTTCACCATGTTGACTAGGCTGGTCTCGAACCCCTGACCTCAAGTGATCCACCCATCTTGGTCTCCCAAAGTGCACCCAGCCTGTCAGGGTTTTTTTTTTTTTTTTTTTAGACGGAGTCTCGCTCTGTCGCCCAGGCTGGAGTGCAGTGGCCGGATCTCAGCTCACTGCAAGCTCCGCCTCCCGGGTTCACGCCATTCTCCTGGCTCAGCCTCCCGAGTAGCTGGGACTACAGGCGCCCGCCACCTTGCCCGGCTAGTTTTTTGTATTTTTTTTAGTAGAGACGGGGTTTCACCGTGTTAGCCAGGATGGTCTCGATCTCCTGACCTCGTGATCCGCCCGTCTCGGCCTCCCAAAGTGCTGGGATTACAGGCTTGAGCCACCGCGCCCGGCCTACGCCTGTCAGGGTTTTTTAAACACAAGTGATTCCATTTTGATTCTGACAACTTTTTTTTTTTTTTTTTTTGAGACAGAGTCCCTCTGTTGCCCAGGCTGGAGTGCGATGGCACAGTCTCGGCTCACTAAAACCTCCGCCTCCCAGGCTTAAGCAATTTTCCTGCCTCAGCCTCCCGAGTAGCTGGATTACAGGCACATACCACCACACCTGGCTAATTTTTGTATTTTTAATAGAGATGGGGTTTCACCATGTTAGCCAGGCTGGTCTCAAACTCCTGACCTCAGGTGATCCACCCACCTTGGCCTCCCAAAGTGCTGGGATTACAGGCATGAGCCACCATGTCTGGCTGATTCTGACAACTTTGACACAAAGGAGGTGGCAGAGCTGAGGGCAGACCCAGTTTGGGAGATTCCAAAACCTGGCTCTCTCTGCAGTGCCATCCTTGAGCTTGGACAGTCACCTCCTTTACCTCCTTGTACCACAGAAGCACCTATTGAGAGACTAGAATCCGATTTTAAAACACGTGGCCTGAGAGAGACTTTGGAAACTGATTGGTGTTCAAGACCTGGCTGACAGGTGGGAAGGTGACTTGGAGAGAGACTCTCACGCAGGTACATGTGTGACGTCTCGTGTAGTAAGACCAGGGACCTGCTGGCCAAAGCCCCCTCCCCGGCCCCTAGAACTGGAATCCAGAACCAAAGGAGGGCACGTGTCTTGAGTGCACAGGACCAGACCACCAGGGTGCAGAAGGGCCCAGATGGAGTCCTGGTAGCTCAGCTGCTCAAAGAAGACTTAGGGAAGAAGGTCCATCTTCAGACCTCAAGGCTGCAAGGAGGACATAAATATATATATATACATATATATATTTATAATTTTTTTTTTTTTGAGACGGAGTTTCGCTTTGTCACCCAGGCTGGACTGCAGTGGCATGATCTCGGCTTACTGCAACCTCTGCCTCCCAGGTTCAAGCGATTCTCCTGCCTCAGCCTCCGGAGTAGCTGTCATGCACCACCATGCCAGCTAATTTTTTGTATTTTTTGTAGAGACGGGGTTTCACCGTATTAGCCAGGATGGTCTCGATCTCCTGACCTCATCGTGATCCACCCGCCTCAGCCTCCCAAAGTGCTGGGATTACAGGCATGAGCCACTATGCCCAGATTTTTTTTTTTTTTTTTTTTTTTTTTGAGACAGAATCTTGCTCTGTCGCCCAGGCTAGCATGCAATGGCATGATTTTGGCTCACTGTAACCTCCACCTCCAGGGTTCAAGTGATTCTCTTGCCTCAGCCTCCCTAGTAGCTGGGACTACAGGTAGTAGCTGGGACTACACCATATCCGACTAATTTTTGTATTTTTAGTAGAGACAGGGTTTCACCATGTTGGCCAGGGTAGTCTCCAACTCCTAACCTCAGGTGATCCACCCGCCTCGGCCTCCCAAAGTGCTGGGATTACAGGCATGAGTCACCATGCCCGGCCAGGGCATGAACATACTAGATGGCAGAGCTAGGATGGGACGGTGGGCTAACCTCCTGGTGGCAGGGACCGTGTCTTTCTTGTCCCTTGCTGTATTCCCCATGCAGCCTCAGTTTCTCCATGCATGAAATGGGAATAATAACAGTTGATCCTGGCTCCAAGGCCACCAGGGGGGAACATTTCTTCTGGAGGAACTTGAGAGAGGGGCCCACCCACTTTTACTGTCGGTGCGCCCACCCCAGGCTTGCCACAGGGGAGCCTCTGTTGGATTCTCCAATGTGTGAAACACAACACGTGTTGCTTCTGATGGGCCCGACACCCATCCTGCCATGGGCACTAACTGGCCATGTGGCCTTGGGACAGTCCCTGAGAATCGGTGCACAGAAAGGGGCCGTGGCCATGACAGCCTAATCCCATTTGGTGCTAGAGTCACCATGAGTACCCTGGGCTCCCCCAGCGTCACGGTCCTATCTCAGGAACCTACTTCTGCCGTGCAATCACCCTGGCAGCGGTCCCCAAGCCTTGGTGTGCCCCTGTGACTGTGCGTGGATTTTTTCTGTGCCTCATAGGGCAGTGGTGTCACCCTCCTCGCCCATCCCAGGGAAGGGATGGGACGGGCCCGGATGGCAGAGACTGTGGGGACAGAGCCAGGAACTCCCCATGGCTTTCCGTGCCCAGCACGTTGCCAGGCCTCTTCCCGGGTGTCCAGGACTGACCAGGCTGCTCTGTGCAGAAGGGACTTTCGGGTCTGCTTTGAGGGAACACCAGGCTTCACCACCAGGGGGCAGAAGTGCCCCTCCAGAGCAAGCAGTGCCCGGGGAAAGTGGGCAGCTGAGGGCAGCAGCTGAGGGCAGCGCCCCGGGCACAGTGGGCGAGATGGAGGCTGTCTCTCTCTCCCCACCAGCCCGCAGGGCTGCAGCCCCAGCTCCGCCATTTGCTGACTCTGACCTCGGACATACGCCTTGGCCTCCCTGGGCCTCTGTTTCTCTGTCTGTAAGATGGGACTGGTCTCCCGCTTGGCAGCCTTGTGGGGACGAGATGGGGCAGTATGTTTAATGGCCACCCCTGTACCATGCCTCTAGTACCCCTCCCTGGGCCCCGAACTGGCCCCTTCAGGGGTATGCTGTCTCCCCTTGGTTGGCCTGTGTCCCACAGATCATGTTACTTGTAGTGCTAATGGACTAGAGCTCAGAGTCCCAGGTTCATGAGCCGCCTTGACTTACCGGTCTGTTCCTGTCCCTGGGGATGGGAACTGAGTCCAGCTGGGGCTGAGCCAGGCTTAGGGGTTGCAGGCCCTTCAGAAGGGTAGTTCTGAGGATATCAGGGTTCCCCCTCCGTGACCAGGGTCCTCTACCAGCTCCAGACACCCCGCTGGCCAGGGGGAGTTTGAAATGAGTTTGGGTGCTGGGGAGGAGAGGACATCTGGCCTGGCAACTTCCTGGAGCGGGGGCCACTCTGGTGGCTTTGGGGATGTGTGAATGAGTCTGGAGCAGGAATGGCTCTGGTGGCTTTGGGGATGTGTGAATGAGTCTGGAGCAGGAATGGCTCTGGTGGCTTTGGGGATGTATGAATGAGTCTGGAGCGGGGGTGGCTCTGGCAGCTTGGGGGATGTGTGACTGAGTCCCTTTGTCTCTTATTTCCTTAACAGGGGCATTTCCCTTCCCTGGTCTCAGACTCTAACGAGCCCTGCACAGGGCACCCCTCCACAATACAATTGCTGGGTCCCCCAGCCCCCTCATCAGACCCAGAAAGCCCCATAAGTGAGAGGAAGGCCTGGTGGGCACCTGGAGCCCTCGTGCCTGCTGGCAGGGGCAGTGCCCGGGTGGGAGCTGTCATGTGAGACTCAGGCCCAGCAAGACTATCATCTGATGCTTCAGGGCGGCCAGAATCCAGGTTTCTCTGTCAGTCTCTCCGTTGTAAAATGTTGGCCGCATGCAGTTTGGTTTTTTTTTTTCCTCCGACGCTGCAGGCCACATAGAACACACTTAGGGGCTGGACTCGGCCCTTTGTCCCCCAGTTGCCCCCTGCTCTGAGGGTTTGTGACAGCTCTGTCCCCTCTTGGCCTCTGCCTGGGGTTTCTGGCCCCAAGGGCAGCCCGCAGCTGTGCCCTCTCTACCTGTCATGGCCCAAACCCGGAGCGGTGGCACCTTTGCCTGAGCCTCCACTGTTCTCCTGGCACTGGGCTCTTGGGTGTAGACAGATTTTACACATCTGTGGCTGGGGCCAGGGAGCAGTGATAGCTAATTCCTTAACGCTGACTAGAGATGCCTTTTCTAAAGATATCTTTAAAATTCCTCAGCCATCCCCAGCTCCGGAATTTCTGTCTGGCCGCTTCTCCCAGATGCCTGCGGCATTCCCAGCCCCCTCGCCTCCCCCCCGCCCCCCCCGCCCCGTTTCCCTCCTCCTGCCTCCCACCTCGGGCTGCTGATTTCTCTCTGATTTCTTATCCCAAGCAGTCAGGCCTCCCTCCCTCTCTGGGGCTGACCTCTCCTGCCAGCCAGGCCCTGCCAGCGGTCAGCAAGCGTGGGACCAGGCTGTGCTGAGCCCACAAAGCCAGCCCTCTCCCGAGAGCCTGCCTCCGGCATGGGAAACCATTTCATCCCATCTGGATCCCTGGGGGTTCTGCTTTGCTGCATTTACACCAGTAGCCGTGACAGAGATTCTTCCTTACATCTGTCCAGCCTGGCCACTTTTATGAGGCATTGTCACCAATGTGGTCCAATGTAATCCCTTTATTTCTTATGAGATAAATGTTCATCCGTCCATTAAACCAAGTATCTATGAAGCACCCACTCCGTGCGCTAGGCACGGGGACTGTAGCAGTGAACAAGTTGTTATGGTTCTTGCCCTCCTGGCTTACGGCATAGGATGGAAAAAAAAGTCATCAGGTGACAGAGGACGACCCCTGAGCCTAATTGAGAGTGAAGGCGGTCAGAGACAGGGGCAACTAACTTCCCTGAAAGACATTCTAGGGCAAGGGAGGGACCCGCAGCTGGAGGGCAAGCAGGTCTCAAAGGCCCCTTCGAAGAGTCAAGGATCTGGGCTTTATCCTCTGTTTTAATTCTTTTCAGAGACAATTCAGTACACGCCTTAGTATTTTTATATGTTTTGTTGTTGTTGTTGTTGTTTTTGGTTTTTTTACAGCAATAAGGTAGGAAATCCATGTCTGGCTATGAAATTTGGTTTGGGATCTAAAAGATACAGTGTTCCTGTAAGTTTGAGAGTGTGGGCTGGGCACAGTAGCTCATGCCTGTAATCCTAACACTATGGGTGGCCAAAGTGGGAGGATTGCTTGAGTCCAGGAGTTTGAGACCAGCCTGGGCAACATAGCAAGACCCTGTCTCTATTAAAAAATTTTTTTTTAAATTGGCCAGGGAGCCGGCTGTGGTGGTTCACACCTGTAATCCTAGCATTTCGGGAGGCCGAGGTGGGAGGATCACCTGAGGTCAGGAGTTCGAGACCAGCCTGGCCAACATGGTGAAACCCTGTCTCTACTAAAAATTAAAAAAATAAAAAAACTAGCCAGGCATGGTGGCAGGTGCCTGTAATCTCAGCAACTCAGGAGATTGAGGCAGGAGAATTGCTTGAACCCAGGAGGCAGAGGTTTGCAGTGAGCCATGATTGCACCATTGCACTCCAACCTGGGCAACAAGGGCGAAACTCCATCACACACACACAAAATTAGCCAGGCATGGTGGCACATGCCTTGTAGTCCCAGCTACTCAGGAGGCGACCATGGGAGGGTTGCCTGAACCCAGGAGGTAGAGGCTGCGGTGACCACGATGGTGCCACTGCATTCAACCTGGGCCACAGAGTGAGATTCCGTCTCAAAAAGAAAAAGAAAACGTGTACAGCACTTGACGGTTAGTTTACAAAGCACCTGTTGCTGCCTGTGGGCCCCCAGCTGCCTGTGAGATGAACCGGTGCATTCCACTTGACTGACGAGCAAGTTTGTCTGTTTATGGCTCTGTCTCCCAAAGACAATGGTATTTATGTTTATGTCTGGAACACAGGAGGTGCCCAGGAGACACTGGTTGATTTGCACTAAACAAAGACTCTTCACGAGGCTCTCTTACATTTTATTTTATTTTTATTTTTATTTTTATTATTTTTTGAGACAGAGTTTCGCTCTTGTTGCCCAGGCTGGAGCGCAATGGCGCAATCTCAGCTCTCTGCAACCTCCACCTCCCAGGTTCGAGCGATTCTCCTGCCTCAGCCTCTTGAGTAGCTGGGATTACGGGCATGCGCCACCACGCCCGGCTAATTTTTGTATTTTTAGTAGAGACGAAGTTTCTCCTTGTTGACCCAGCTGGTCATGAACTCCTGACCCCAGGTGATCCTCCCACCTCGGCCTCCCAAAGTGCTGGGATTACAGGCGTGAGCCACCACCTCTCTCTTACATTTTATATGGAGTCTTCCCAGCTCCTGGAGCTGTAGCTGTCACCCCCCTATCTGATGGAGGGGTCAGGTGAGCCTTGTGGGAACCCCAGAAGCTGGGGACTGGGAAGGGCCCCGTGCAAGGGGCTGGACGCTCCCTGTGGTGAGGCCCAACTTTGCCGTTTGTTGATTGCACAATGTTGGGCAAGTTATTTCACTCTGCGAGCCTCAATGTCCTCAACTGAAAAATGGGGAGAATAATAACCTCTGCCTCACGAAGTAGTTCATGTTAGTTCATGTGAGGAGATCAGACATCTGAAAGTGCTCTGCAAAGCAGGCAGGAAGCACCAGCTGTGCCCTGCCTTCACTGGGATCACTCTGCCCCCACCACAGAGACTTGGGAAGCTCTGCTTGGTTTTACCATCCAAGAGACCTGGGGGTGGGAAATAAGGAGCAAACCCTCTACTTCTTCAAGCCGCCAATCCAGCAAATCCTCCAGGCAGCCAGGCAATGCTGAAGTCCCCCTCCAAGGGGGTGTAGGCTGAGGCCGGGTGGGGTGGGTTCTTGGGCAGAGGTGCCTGGAGGGGACTGAAGGCCTCTACCCAAAGTCCTCATGAGAAGTGGGTGGGGGAGCCTGTGTTCAGGTGAGGGGTACGGAGGCACCTTTGTGGCACAGCCTTTGCGACGAGGGACGTAAGGGAGAGACTGCCGGGGCCGGGGTCGCTGGACATCGTGTGGACGCGACCGCAGTGCCGGGCAGGGGGCGGGCGCTTGGGCTTGGGCCCTGCGCCCCGTGCGTGTTGGTTTCCTGTGGGTATGTGGGGCCCTCAGAAGAGGGGAGGAGGGCGAGCACGTCCCCAGAGACAGACCGAGCGGGACGTCGCGGCAGCTGCGGCCGCGGAGACGCCGGCTCCGCCTCTTGTACACGCCCCCTCGCCTGAGGCCCCGCCCCGCCCGCGATGCCCCGCCCCTCCCGTTCCGCCCCCCGGGGCGCCGCGACCCGCCCCCGCCCCCGCCCCTGGGCCCGCCCCCGGCCTGCGTTTGCGCCGGGTCCGTGCTGGCCGCGCGCCTGGCGCTCCACGCTGAGTCGCTCCGTGCAATGATTAACCCGGCGGGGCGGCCGGCGCGGGACCCGAGACGGAGGCGCGGGGCCGGGGCGGGACCCCTCAGGGCCGCTCGGCTTCCTGCTCTCGCCCGAGTTTCCGCGTAGAGGGCGCAGCGCCGGCCCGGGGCCCTTGGCGCGGCGTGGCGCAGGGCGCGGCGTGGGGCGCGCGTGGGCGCGGCGCAGGCGGCCCGGGTCACCATGAGGACTCTCCGCAGGTTGAAGTTCATGAGTTCGCCCAGCCTCAGTGACCTGGGCAAGAGAGAGCCGGCCGCCGCCGCGGACGAGCGGGGCACGCAGCAGCGCCGGGCCTGCGCCAACGCCACCTGGAACAGGTAAGGCCGCGCCCTCCCGGCCAGCTGGAGGTCTCGGAGCGAGGGGAGAGGACCCTCGAGCCGTCCGCGGGCGAGGGGCCGCCCCGAGCCAGGAACCGTGCCGAAGGCGGCGCGGCGCTTCACAGTTTGCAAAGAACTTGCCCTGCCGGAGTGGTGCGGGCCTGGAGGAAAGTTCAGTGCAGCGTGGTTCCAGAACCCAGGAAAGGGAGCGAGGCCCGCCAGCGCCCGGGGCTGTCCCAGAAGCGCCCGGCGGGTGGGCGGCGGGGTGGGCCGGGAACCCGCGTGCCCGCCTCCCACCCGGGGTCTTTCCACGTCTCCACTCCGGTGCTCGTGACAACCCGGGAGGTTAACGGAGCAGGAAGTATTTTTCCCATTTTGCGGTTGAGCACAGGAGCCTCGGGGTTCAGTGGGTGGGTCGCGCAGGCTTCCTGTCTCTTTAAGGTCCCTTAGGCTTTCCCTGGAGAGGCCCCCTGTCCTCCAGCTGTCAGCAGGGGGTGCGGCAGCTGCGAGGCATTCTTTAGAGGACCCTCCTCCAGGGGTCATTCCCAGACAAGCAGGGGCCTGGGAAGCCCCTTCCCCCAGCTTTGTTTGAGGAGCAAGGCTGGGATCCGAAAAAGAAACGATTTATTTAGTGGAACTCGCCAGCGTCTCTGCTCCGAAGGAAAATGAGAGGCAGGAGAAAGTGAGGCAGGCTGATCGGGGGAGGCTGTGGACGCTGCCCCTCTCGCCCCCACACCTGGCAGTGAAATCTTGCCAGATGCTCCACCGGCTGTGGTCTTGGCCACCAGGAACCCGGCTGTCACTTGGACACACGTTGTTTTCAGTTCATTGAATGCACTGAGCCAGCGAGATCCTCTTCAAACGTGATTTCTTCTGTCTCTGAGTTGCAAACTGCTAGAGGACTGGCAAGTGCCTGCCTCCGTTTCCCTGTCCTGTCAGTGGATATTCGCATTCCTCTCTGTGGGGGAGGGCTGGTGTGGAAACAGTGAAGGAAGGACTCCTGTTGGGAAATCTCACTGAGCCAGCGACTCCGCGGTGTCTTAAGAGCTGTATTCTCCACCAGGCACGGCGGCTCACACCTGTAATCCTAGCACTTTGGGAGGCCAAGATGGGAAGATTACTTAAGCCAGGGAGGTCGAGGCTGCCATGAGCCATGATGCCACCACTGCACTCCAGCGTGGGTGACACAGCAAGACCCTATCAAAAAAAAAAAAAAAAGCAGTATTCTCCTTCTCCAGTATTGAGATGAAAGCCATCTCTTTCTCCTTGTTTCTCTGCTGTGATTTAGAGGAAAGAGGTAAATAGACTTATTTCAAATCCCAACTCTGCCCTTTCCCTACTCTGTGGTCTTGAGCAAGTCACTTAACCTCTGTGGTCCTCAATTTCCTTATCCATAAAATGGACCCATAATAGTACCCACCTGACGGGGCTGTTGTAGGGATGAAATTTGAACATGCAAAATAAAGCCCTCAACACAGGGCTTAACACATAGTAGATCCTCTGTACCTCACAACTCAAGCCCAGACTCACGCAGGGGATGGGTGTCGGGGTGTCCCTGTAGGGATGGCGTTTGGAGGACTCCACAGGAGTCAGCCAGCTCCTGAGCACCCACCGACAGCCACTTGGTGAGCTCCCTCCCACCCCCGAGTTGGGGTGTACTGCTGCGAGTCCCCAGACAGGTGGGGGCACTGGCTGTTTGCTGGCTCAGGGGGCTTAGACACTGCCATCACCCCACCTTGGGTGACCCTGGAGTGGGCTCAGAGTCTCAAATGTCTTCTCAGAGGTCAGGGAGGCCTTGCAGGCAGAGGCTGCCTGAGTCCCGCCCCCAGATTTCGCTCAGCAGCCTGGCGGATTACAGAGGAATGCCAGCCCCTCCCCGCAGCACCTTCAGGGCTCCAGGTCTCCCAGCCCTTAGGCCTGCATCAGCTCCCGCTGCCCCGGGCATCAGGGACACAGCCATTTCCTGCACTCCTCTTATGTGCCACGCCCCAGGCCAGACCCGTTCACCGCCCTTAACTGACTTTGCCACTCTCCTAGCCCAGTGAGGGAGGTATTACCAGCACCCCCCACCGAGAGAGGCAGAAGGGCAGAGAGAGCACCCAGGAGACCTGCCCGGTTCATCCATCGCCTGCGCAGGATGCAGCAGAGCCTGCGCCCCGGCTCTCCTCCCCAGCAGATGTGGGAGATGGAGCCAAGAGAAGGCAAAGTGTGGCCGGGCACGGTGGCTCAAGCTTGTAATCCCAGCACTTTGGGAGGCCGAGACGGGCAGATCACGAGGTCAGGAGATCGAGACTATCCTGGCTAACACGGTGAAACCCCGTCTCTACTAAAAAAATACAAAAAACTAGCCGGGCAAGGTGGCCGGCGCCTGTAGTCCCAGCTACTCCGGAGGCTGAGGCAGGAGAATGGCGTAAACCCGGGAGGCGGAGCTTGCAGTGAGCTGAGATCCGGCCACAGCACTCTAGCCTGGGCGACAGAGCCAGACTCCGTCTCAAAAAAAAAAAAAAAAGAGAAGGCAAAGTGCCTTCCCCAGCCAAGTCCCTGAGTGGAAACCGCAGGGGGCAGGGCACCCCTTCTGGTCCCTGTCTGCCTGCTCCTGCTTCTAGCAGTGCTCCCTGCCAGGGCCCCCCAGGACAACAGGTCTGTGCAGGGTCGGGACAGGTGTGTCATTCTGCAGGGCCTGGCTTGCCAAGCCTTGTGCTTCTCATTGTGAGTCTAGTACACATCCCCTTTTATCTGTGTGACTGTATTAGCTTCCCAGAGCTGCTGTAACAAAGATCACAAACTTGGTGGCCTAAAACAGCAGAAATCTGTTCCCTCACAGTTCTGGAGCCAGAAGCTGGAAGTCCAGGTGTCACTACCACCAGAGGCTCTAGGGGAGGAGCTTTCCCTGCTTCTTGCAGCTTCTGGTGGCTCCTTGGCTTGTGGCTGCATCACTCCAATATGTACCTCCCCATGGCTTTCATTTCCATGTCCAAGTCTCCCTCTCCTGTCTCTTTCTCTCTTTTTTTTTTTTTCTTTCTTGAGACGGAGTTTCGCTCTTATTGCCCGGGCTGGAGTGCAATGGTGCAATCTCAACTCACTGCAGCCTCTGCATCCCGGGTTCAAGCAATTCTCCTGCCTCAGCCTCCAGAGTCACTGAGATTACAGGTGCCCACCACCACACCCCGCTAATTTTTTGTGCTTTTAGTAGAGACGGTGTTTCGCCATGTTGGTCAGGCGGGTCTCAAACTCCTTACCTCAGATGATCCACCTGCCTCAGCCTCCCAAAGTGCTGGGATTACAGGTGTGAACCACTGTGCCTGGCCTCTTTTTTTTTTTTTGAGATAGAATCTTGCTCTGTCGCCCAGGCTGGAGTGCAGTGGCACAATCTCAGCTCACTGCAACCTCCGCCTCCTGGGTTCAAGTGATTCTCCTGTCTCAGCCTCCCAAGTAGCTGGGATTACAGGTGTGCACCACCATGCCCAGCTAATTTTTGTTTTTGTTTTTGTTTTTTGAGATAAGAGTCTCACTCTGTCACCCAGGCTGGAGTGCAGTGGTGCAATCTCGGCTCATTGCATTCTCTGCCCGCGATTCTCCTGCCTTAGCCTCCCGAATAGCTGGGATTGTAGGTGCCCACCACCACGCCCAGCTAATTTTTGTATTTTTAGTAGAGACAGGGTTTCACCTTGTTGGCCAGGCTGGTCTCGAACTCCTGACCTCAGGTGGTCCGCCTGCCTCGGCCTCCAGAAGTGCTGGGATTGCAGGTGTGAGCCATCACACTGGGCTCCCTCTCCTTTCTCTTGTAAAAACACTAGTTATTGGATTTAGGGCCCATCCTTAATTAAGGACCATGTCCAGATCCTTAATTAAATACTGCTGCAAAGAACCTATTTCCATAGTGTAAGGCTTGCTGTGTCATGAGAACTGAATCCAAGTCATTGATTGATTGATTGATTCATTCATTGACTGTGCTGGCACTGGGCTGCTCAGGACATCAATTCAGCAGAGAACAGCCTCCTGGAGCTTAGAGTTCCCAGAGGGAGGCATTGGTGAATAAACGAGGAGGCAAGCAAACGCAGGTGGGCTTGGTGCTGGGAAGAAGGCGAACCAGGGGCGCTGGAGTGCTGAGCATTTCCCTGGGGGTCTGCCTTCCTTTCTTTCCTCCATGGAGGTTGATTCTGTAGGCGTGCAGGAAATGTTTGGTTTTTCTCTTTTGAGAGAAGGTCTTGCTCTGTCACGTGGGCTGGAGTACAGTGGCACAATCATGGCTCAGGCAGCCTTGACTTCCCAGGCTCCAGCGATCCTCCCACCTCAGCCTCCCAAGTAGCTACAGGTGTGTGCCATCACACCGGCTAATTTTTTTTTTTTTTTTTTTTTTTTTGTATTTTTGGTGAAGATAGGGTTTTGCCATATTGCCCGGGCTGATCTCGAACTCCTGAGCTCAAGCAGTCCACCTGCCTTGGTCTCCCAGAGTGCTGGGATTGTAGGCATAAGCCACTGCACTGGACCCAGGAAGTGTTTGTAAGGGAGCTGTGGATGCCAGGCTGGCCTGCCGGCCGGGCCCCCCTTAGGCAACATAAACCAGGACTGTAGAGGTGGTTTCCTGAGTGCCCACTCCTTATGTATTGGTCCCACTTTGCCCCTAGCCTGTGACAGGTCTGCTGCTCATTGCAAAGGCTGCAGAGATGTGTCCCTATCAGACTCTCCCAGGCTGGTGGGGTGACAGATAAAGACATGAAGGCTGATGTGCCACACCCCTGGCACCCCCATCCTTATCCCCTTCCTTCCTTCCTCCCTCCCTCCTCAAGGGCCCCTGGTCCCTATTCCCTGCTAGCTCCCAGGCAGCTCCACTTCCCTCCGCCCTGGGTCTGGCCCCTGTGCCCCTGCAGGGCCTCCAGCCATGAAGGTCATGCTCTTGGGTTGTGGGGCCAAGTTGTGCTTTCACATCTTCCCACTGGAGGAGGAGGCGGGACGGGAGTGGCCACTGGGGCGTGCCCTGCAGGCAGAGCTGAAGTAGCCCTGGGGAGGGCCTGTGTGGAGGAGGGCCTGTACGCCAGCCTGAGGAGCCGGGGCATGAGGGTGCCCTGCTTGGAGGCTCCGGCAGGGGCAGGCGGCCCAGTGACCCCTCACTAGGCCCCAGCCGCCAGCATGCCCTCGGAGGACTCTGTGCTTGTGCCCTAGGCCTGACCCCAGCTTCTGCCTCCTGGCAAGGATACATCTTACCATCCCCTCCTGCCTCCCCCAGCCCTGGAGGCTCTAGAGAAACTTCCAAAAGATGCCGCAGATCCAGAGCAGGCCCCAAAATGCCATGAGGGCATGTGGGGGTACCAAGCCCTCTGGGTCAGTGCCCCGCCAGTTGCCCTCACCTCTGTCCGGGGATCCCCAGCAGGGCAGACCACTGCAGGAGACCCCAGCTGGGGGTGGGAGGAGCTCCCCAAGACCCACCCCTGCAGTCCACCCCAACACAGACCCCTCCATGTGTTTGGGCCGAAGGGCCTCAACCATGATGGGACACTTCCTCATTGCCAGGCCTGTGTCTTCCAAATGCTTGAGGCTTTAGAGAGCCAGGCCTACCTCCCCCTTGAAGTGGAGGCCCAGGCAGGCAGGAGTAGTGCGTGGCCCCAAGATGCCAGCCTGGTACAGGGCTGGTGATGACTCACTTCTCACTCACTCCGCACAAATCCATCTCCAAGGCTAGGGTGACTGTCTTCAGCCTACAAATGGGGAAACCTGGCTGGACGTGGTGGCTCATGCCTGTAATCCCAGCTACTTGGGAGGCTGAGGCAGGAGAATCGCTTGAACCTGGGAGAGGGAGGTTGCAGTGAGTCGAGACCACGCCACTGCATTCCAGCCTGGGAGACAGAGCGAGACTACAACACAAAAAACAAATAGGGAAACCAATGCCAGAGGAGAAAAGGGACTCAAAATCCCTTGCTAATGTCAGGGTCTGGGGTCTGAACCCAGGTCTAACATGGGGCCAGGACACAGGGACACATGTGGGTTCATGTTCCGGCTGGAGCCAGGGTGAGGTGGGTGTTGATGGCAAGAGCTGGCTTCCATAGCTAGGGTGGGAACACAAGGGCAGGGCCCTATAGGACCTTGTCTGCACTCCCTAGTCGTGGACAGGAACCAGCTGAGGCCGTGACCACTCCAGCCACCTGCCCCAACCCTGTACCCATGTCTCTCCCAGCAACACTGTGCTCCCCATTACATAGCAGTGGTACCACCTACACCCCGACCTGTACTGGGCCCTGTGGATGAACTTTCATTCCCCACAGCAACCTTTAAGGTGAGCTCAATACTCCCATTTTGCAGATGAGCAAACTGAGGCTCAGAACGGTATAGGGAGGTCAAGCGCGGTAGCTCACACCTGTAATCCCAGCACTTTGGGAGGCCGAGGCGGGTGGATCACCTGAGGTCCGGAGTTCACGATCAGCCTGGCCAACATGGTGAAACCCCGTCTTTACTAAAAATAAAAATAAAAAATTAGCCCATTGTGGTGGCAGGCGCCCATAGTCCCAGCTACTCGGGAGGCTGAGGCAGGACAATCGCTTGAACCTGGGAGGTGGAGGTTGTAGTGAGCTAAGATTGCGCCGTTGCACTCCAGCATGGGGGACAGAGTGAGACTCTGTCTCAAAAAAAAAAAAAAAAAAACAGTACAGGGACTGCCCAGGTTCATGCAGTGAGTTGGGGCGGAAGCTGGGATTCAACCTAGGTCTCGCTAGAAGCATGTGCTCATAGGGGTCTCTGAAGGCCAGAGGATGTTGGCTGAAGCCTCCAGGCTGGATGGGGGCCTGGACACAATGAGGGGGCCTGTGTCTGGCTCCCCACCACCCCTGCCTGCGGCTCTGCACCACCCCCTGCCTGCGGCTCCGCACCACCCCTGCCTGCGGCTCCCCACCACCCCCTGCCTGCGGCTACCCACCACCCCCTGCCTGCTTGCTCTGGGTCCCAAGCTCCCTGCCCCTTGGAAGCAGCCTGGGCAGATCTCTTGCCCTAGTTCCCAGAACCTGTGACTGTGAGGCTTTATGTGTTGAAAAGGACTTTGTAATCACAAGGGTCTGTGTGAGGGAGAGGCGGGGGTAAAAGGGACAGGGATGCAGTGACGGACTCAGAGAGCTGGGAAAGTGTCACACTGCTGGCTGTGAAAATGGAGGAAGGGGCCGTGAGCCGAAGAATGTGGGCACCTCTGGGAGATGGAAAAGGCAGGTATTTCTCCCCTAACCCGAGCCTCCAGAAGGAACAGCCCCACCAACACCTTGATTTTAGTCCAGGAAAATGGATTTAGAACGTCCAGGCCAGGTGCAGTGGCTCGCACCTGTAATCTCAGCACTTTGGAAGGCAAGTGCGGGCGAATCACCTGAGGTCAGGAGTTCAAGATCAGCCTGGACAACATGGTGGAACCCCATCTCTACTCAAAATACAAAAATTAGCCAGGTGTGGTGGCGCACACCTGTAATCCCAGGTCCTCTGGGGGCTGAGGCAGGAGAATCGCTTGAGCCTGGGAGGCGGAGGTTGCAGTGAGCTGAGATTGTACCGATTTGCACCACTGCACTCAGCCTGGGCGACAGAACGAGACTCCATCTCAAAAAAAAAACAGAAAAAAAGAACTTCTGACCTCAGAACCACAAGGGAACAAATTTGAGCTGTTTTCAGCCACCAAGTTAGGGGTGATTTGTTACGGCAGCCGTGGAAACCCACACACTGAGCGACTCTTCTTCCCTTGCGTGCACGGTGGTACGCCGCTCTGACCCCCCACCCGCACCCCTCCCCACCCTGCCTCATGCTGGGGAGGCGGAGGGTGGAAGTGGGATGTGAGGCAGAGGGGCCTGAGGATGGGCAGGCAGCCAAGGGGAGCCACGGGCACGGCACCGTCCCCCTCCACGGCCTGTTCTGGACAGACGAGACGGAGCCCAGCTTTGCTGAGTGAGCCTAGGTGCCCCCATACAGCCCTAGGGTAGCCCCAGCCAGGGTGGCCACAGGCAGGTGCCCTCACATCAGCCCCAGGGCCTCAGCCCTTCTTCAGCCCAAGCCCCAGCGGCAGCAGATCTCAGCACTGCCAGGCACCATGGAGCCTCCCTAAGGGTCGTGCCCTTCTCTCCCTCACCTGCACCTGCCCAGCGCTCAGGAGGGGCTGGCCCCCCTGCTGGGACTTGGCCTCAGGAGGACTTACCCTCCTGGGGTGTGAGGCCCTGCCCTGGGAGGGCACTGCCTGCTGGGGCTGGGGGGCTTCCTAGAGGAGGCGGTCCACATCTGGACAAGGGAGGTCATGGGCCGTTTCCACTCGAGCCCTCACCCAGAAGCCACGGCAGTGTCCCATGTGGTTTCCAGGGGACATTTACACCTGCACCAACTGGGCCTGTCTGTTGGGCCCGGAGGGGCAGCTGGGGTTTCGTTTCTGTTTTGGGAGATGACAGGTCACCCTCCCCGCCCTTCCTCTATCCCTGAGTGGCCCCCAGCGGAGGCTTTCTCGTTTACCAAACACCCTTCCCCCACCGGCTCCAAGGGTTTGGGTGGGGGTGGAGAGGAGCAGAGGTCCTGAGCGGCCTGGGGGTGGGGGAGGGGCCTCTGCGGGTGCCAGGCTGTGTGACTCTGTCTTCTCCTGTAACCTGGGGCCTGGTGGTTAGAGGACTGAGAAGCCACAGAGTAGGTGGGCCCAGGCCGGGTGTGGCCAAGGAGTGGTAGATGCAAGCCCCACCCTATAGCTTCACGGAAAAGGCTGCAGGGCAGGGCAGGGCATGCTGACCTTACAGCAACCCGGGCGGTGGCACTGTACTGAGAAGTCCATTTTCCTGCTGGGGACCCTGAACCACTGAGTGGTTAGGTGGTAACTTGGCCGAGTTACCCAGCCTGGAAGTGTAGTGCTGGGATTCAAACCCAGGCCTGCACCTTGGACCAACCTGGGGATGGGAGGAAGTTCAAGGTCCTCGGAGGGAGGCAGCAGGGGTGGGGAGTGTGGATGGGAGAATGTCCAGGGCAAGGAGCCCAGGAGAGGCTCAGGCCCCTGGGTGGGGAAGGGCGCGCCACGGCATTTGCGGGCAGGTGATTGCTGGGCTTTGCTCTGTGCAGCCAGAGTGTGAGGCTAGGTGGGGCGTCGGGAGGTCTAACCGTGAGCCAGGTAGACCCTTCCTCCCCTAAAAAGAAGACCATGGTCAAAGTAGCTAGCTCTCCCACACAGCTGCCAGCAAGGGCAGGTGGAGGGCAAGCCCCAGGCAGAGGGAACAGCGGGACGGAGGCCCGGCGCGGGAAGAAGCCACAGCAGCTCCAGCCTGGGGCCTCAAGGGGATAGTGAGGAGGGCTGTGTGAGTGACACCAGACCCCAAGAGGGCCGCAGGTCAGAGGGAGACCTTCTTCCAGAGGCCCCATGGTGTAGGGTCACCTCTGGCAGGGCGACCAGAGTGGGCTGGAGGCCCCCAGGAGGTTTAATGAACAGGAAGGAAGGACAGGCTGCTCAGGGCAGGTCACTGAGGACAGCAGGGCTGAAGCCTGGGACCTGCTGTGAGCCTTGGCAGCCCTGGCGACACCACTGCACTGTCTCCTCTGCCTGAATTGGGTCCAGCAGTGGCTCCACCATGCACTGCAAGGGAGGCCTGGGCTCCAGGAGAGAACTTGGGAAGGCGCCCCTGAACCTCCATCCAGGGTCTGGAGACAGTGGCTAGGAGTACCTCCGCCCGCCATATCCCAGAGGCCCTCCCAGTCAATGCAGGGTTCCACCGCCTCCAACCCACCCCAGCAGCTGCCACAGGGCTGGAGGGCGTCTGCAGCTGCCACAGGGCTGGAGGGCATCTGCAGCTGCCAGGATTGCAGGGTGGCTGCTGTTGGGGGACAGCTGGTTTCCTAGCAGACTTCCCTTGGGATTTTCAACTTTTTTTAGTCTGCAAGTGGGGGCAGGGGCAGCTCTACTGTGACATCGTTGTGGGGCTGGGGCCACCCCAGGGCTTCTCGCAGGGGGGCATCATCCCAGCCATGAGGGGATGACCAGCCACCAGCCTCTCCCCTGGGCCAGCTCATCTTTCAAACTCACTGGGGGTGACGCTCTTACGATTCCCGACTTACAGACAGTAAACAAAGGTAGAGAGCCGGTGTCGCCAGACAGGGGACTAAGGAGCATTCCGGTGCAGTCGGGCATCCCAGGCCAGGGATGCGTATCCGGCGTGATCTCGGCCGGTGCCCACTGAGAAGCTGATGAAGCCCTGGGCAGAGCTGGGTCTCAGCCTGCAGCCGGGCCAGGCCAAGCACCAGCTGTGGAACCTGGCACAGCCCCCAAGCTGCTCAGAGCCTCCTGGAAGCATGTGGAATATGAGGCCTGTGAGTGCCCCGCACCTGAGAGGACAGGGAGACAGGAAGCCCTGCCCAGCCCCGGCTCCGTGTGGGGACGCTGCCTGGGAGAAGGAGCACAGGGGAGTTCGAGTGCACAGGGATCCAAGATGCTGGCTGCTCTGTGACTTCCAGCAGAGGACTTAGCCACTTGGGCCTTGGTTTTCTCATCTGCAAAATGGGTGGCCAAGTCACAGGCAAGGGTAGAGTTAAAGCAGGGGAGGACGTTAGGAGCGTGGTGGCGGCTGCCTGCTTTGTGGTGTGGGCAGCATCCTGTGGACAGCCGTCCCCTCCAAGGTGAGAAGTGTGGTGCTGGTCTGCCATAGGAGCCTTAGAGCTGCAGCCAGGTCCTGGGTGGGAGGTGGCTGTTGTACCCAGACCTGGTTCTCACCCTGAGGACCTCGCGGCCAGCAGCGGGCACTCATGACCAGGAAAGTGAATCAGCAAAGTGCTGGTGGAGAGTCAGCACTGGGAAGGAAAGGGTCAGGGGTCAGAGGGCTTCTCGAAGGTGGTAGCCTCCGAATCAAGATGAATAGCTGCTTGCCTCATGGATAGGGACGAGAAGGGCCTTCCAGACAGGAGGGGCAGTGGGTACTGAGACCCAGAGATGTGGTGCTGCCCGGAGGGTCCTACACTGCCTGGGGTCGGAGATCAGGATGCCTGGGAGTGTGGGGAGGGGCTATGTCAGGAGGACCCTGGATGCTGCCTGCAGGACCTCAGGCTGTGCCTGCCGGGCAGTGGCTGCCTCACAAAGCCCTGGGCAGGGAAGGAACTTCGGCCTCCGCAGAGGGTGGATGTGGTGGAGAGGTGGGAGGCCGGCTCGTGTCATCCGAGGTCCAGGCAAGCCGGGAAGGGGCGCGGGGAGAGCTCTAGGAGGTAGAAATGGGCCGGACTTCCCAACCTCAGGTGATTCGACCTCCTCAGCCTCCCAAAGTGCTGGGATTACAGGCATGAGCCACCCTGCCCAGCCTAATTTTTGTATTTTTAGTAGAGACAAGGTTTCGCCATGTTGGTCAGGCTGGTCTCAAACACCTGTCCTCAGGTGATCCGCCCATCTTAGCCTCCCAGAGTGCTGGGATCACAGGAGTGAGCCACCGCACCTGGCCTGTTTTCGGTTTGTGTAGAGGCAGGATCTCACTGTGTTGCCCAGGCTGGTCTTGACCTCCCATCCTCAAGCAATCCTCCTGCCTTGGCCTCCCAGAGTGTTGGGATTACAGGCGTGAACCACTGCGCCCTGCTGCCACAGCTACCTTTACATCACAACAGTCACGTTGAGCAGTTGTAACAGAGGCTGGTGACCCATGAAGCCTAAAAGATTTGCTTTCTATCCCTTCACAGAAAATGTTTGCCAGCGCCTGCCTTAGAGAGTTCAGTTTAGTTTTGTTTTGTTTTGTTTTGTTTGAGACGGAGTCTGGCTCTGTCACCCAGGCTGGAGTGCAGTGGTGCTATCTCGGCTCACTGCAAGCTCCGCCTCCCGGGTTCCCGCCATTCTCCTGCCTCAGCCTCCCGAGAAGCTGGGACCACAGACACCCGCCATCCCGCCCTGCTGATTTTTTGTATTTTTAGTAGAGACGGGGTTTCTCCATGTTAGTCACGATGGTCTCGATCTCCTGACCTTGTGATCCACCACCTCGGCCTCCCAAAGTGCTGGGATTACAGGCGTGAGCCACCGCACCCGGCTACCTTAGAGAGTTTTATAAACAGGGGCAGGAAGCATGAGGGGGTCGGGAGCCCCGCAGCTGGCTAGGGATGCAGTGATGCTCCTGGCCGTGGAGGTAGAGAAGGGGCAACAGTCCACAGGACTTGGATGTTTTTGGGGGTGGGAGAGGCGCAGGGGTTTCCTGGTTTCTGGCCTGGACAGGGTGGGGTTAAGAACCCAGAAAGGAGGCAGAGCTGGCTGAGGTTTGGCCACATAGTGTGCAGAGGACATGGGAGCAAGGTCCTGGGGCGGTGACCAGAGGGCACCTGGTGATACAGGCTGGGCTCCAGCAGGGCTGGGCCAGGGTTGCAGGGCCTCGGAGTTGAAGTGGGTATGAGCAGGGTCCTGCAGGGACGGCGATCCTGCCCTTCTAAGAGAGAGGGAAAGAGGAAGGGGGCCTGATGGGCAACCAGGGGGCTCTCAGACCTCGGGACTGCAGTGTTCTTTTCCCTCTGCCCACAGCATCCACAACGGGGTGATTGCCGTCTTCCAGCGCAAGGGGCTGCCCGACCAGGAGCTCTTCAGCCTCAACGAGGGTGTCCGGTGAGTGTCTGTCCCGCCTTGGGCCAGGGTCCTTGAGTGGCAGGGAAGGCTAGGCCCAGAGTCGGAGGCCCCAGCCAGGCCCTTGACCCATCAGCCATGCCTGGGCTTCCTCCCCCAGAGGCCATCTGTCCACAGGAGAGTGAGGTCCAAGTTAGCAGTGGCCACGGGGCCAGGACCTCCACAAACCACTTCAGGCCTGGTGGCCCTGCGCCCCCACCCCCCGCAGAGAAAGGTCTTCAAGGGGAAGCGGGGTGGGACTTGGACAGCTGCTGGAGATGACGCTGACGGTCCCCACTGGTGCTGAGCATCACGAAGGATATTTATTCTGTTAAAGAGGAAGGACCCACCTGCCTAATGATGGGAGTGTCATTCCCGGAAAAGCAATTCCAGCCCTGCCAGACGCCCCTCGTTTCCTGTGAATAGCCGGGAAATGAGGATTGCGAAGCAGCAGGCTGGACGCACACCCACTGAGCTGCTGCCCCGAGCCAGGTGGCAGGAGCTTCAAGGGAGTCCAGGGTTGCCATTTGTAGTGGAGGCCAAAGCTCAGAGAGGTCAAGAGACTCGCCCCGGATCACACAGCTGCTCCAAGGAGGCGGTTCCCAGCTCTGTGCTGTTTCCTTTGGCCCTGACCCTGTTACCTTGTCCCTGTGTCAAAAGAATACTGGCAAAATAGGCAGTCATCCTTCCCCTTGTTATTCAAGAGAAGAGTCAGTGGACCGGCCAGACTTTCATACGCAGGCGCCCCCCTCCACCCTGTGTGGCAACACTGAAGGGGCCCTGACATGTGGGTAAACTGAGGCCCAATACATGCCACTTGTTCAGGGTGTCCTGCTTTTCTCTGGCTCATCTGGCCCACCCCTGGGTGGGGCTCCAGGAGCTCAATTTCCCGATGAGCCTCTGCTTCAGGAAACAGGAGCCTAAAGGATCTGCCGGGGGATTTGGTTTGGTTCTTGAGACAGGGTCCTGCTTTTGCCCAGGCTGGAGTGTGGTGGTGCAATCTCAGCTCACTGCAGCCTCTGCCTTCTGAGCAGAAGCAACCCTCACACCTCAGTGTCCTGAGTGGCTGAGACCACAGGTGTGTACCACTACACCCGGCTGATTTTTTATTTTTTGCAGAGATGGGAGTCTTACTACCCAGGCTGATCTCGAACTCCTGGGCTCAAGCCATCCTCCCACCTCTGGTCTCTCAAAGTGTTAGAATTACAGATGTGAGCCACCATGCCCGGCCAGCTGGGTATTTAAACAACAACAAAAGGAGATACTTTTAGATTCACGAATCCAGCGGCAGGCACAGTCCCCGGCTTTGGACACCCCTCTCCCCTGCCCGTCCTTGGCATAAACAGCATTGGTAATTGGCTATTCTTGCTGCTGCCTTTCCACAGGGCTGATGCAGAGCACACGGCCTCCCCAGGAGTGTGTGCTGGGGGTGGATGCACAGAGAAGCTGCCCTGGGCCCCAGGCTCCCCTCGCCAGCCCCAGGATTCTACCCAAGAAATGGGTAAAAATCAGGGGCTGTGTTAGACTTTGAGCCCCTGGGCAGTTAGGTTATTTGGAGCAACTTCTTTTTAGCCAGTTGAGAATTAAGTGCTAGAAGGTTTAAGGAATAAGAGCAGAGTCTTTTTACTGAAGCCTTGCTCTGTGCCGGCCTTAGACCAGGAGTTTTCCACGCCAAACCCGTCCGTGGCCTGGAGCAGTGGCTCATGCCTGTAATCTCAGCACGTTGGGAAGCCAAGGTTGGGGGATCGCCAGAGGCCAGGAGTTTGAGACCAACATGACAAGACCCCTTCTCTATTAATATGTGTTAACGTTTTTTAAAAGTAAGTTTAAAAAACACTCATCCACTCTTCACTGCAGCCCTGAGGAGTGGATGCCTTGTTATCTCCATTTTACCGGCGAGGGAGACTGAGGCACAGCGGTTGACGTAGGTTGCTGAGGTCACAGGGCTAATAATAAACAGAGCTGGAGCTCAAGCCCCTGCCTTCAGGGTCACTGGGTTGTTCAGCCCCCTGCCCTACCCCGGCCCTTCTGGACGGCGTGGCCACGTTAAATTCAATGACACTAGCCTGGGCACAGTGGCTCACCCTGTAATCCCAGCACTTTGGGAGGCCGAGGCAGGGGGATTGCTTGTGTTCAGGAGTTCAAGACCAACCTGGGCAACATGGTGAAACCCTGTCTCTACCAAAAATACAAAAAATTAGCTGGGCGTGGTGGCGGGTGCCTGTAGTACCAGCTACTTGGGAGATTGAGGCATGAGAATCGTGTGAGCCCGGAGGCGGAAGTTGCAGTGAGCCAAGACTATGTCACTGCATTTCAGCCTGGGTAACAGAGTAAGACCCCGCCTCAAAAAAAAAAAAAAAAAAATGACTTTAATGATACATTAAATCCATAATTGGTCACTAGCTTTGATCCCATGAGAGAGTCTGTTACTAGAGACATTGATTTCACCAGCATCCAAATGGTCCCCCTTGATTTTTTTTTTTTTCTTTTAAGACGTAGTTTCACTCTTGTTTCCCAGGCTGGAGTGCAGTGGTGTGACCTCATCTCACTGCAACCTCCGCCTCCCGGGTTCAAGTGATTCTCCTGCCTCAGCCTCCAAGTAGCTGGGATTACAGGCACACATCACCACGCCTGTCCAATCCTTGTATTTTTAGTAGAGATGGGGTTTCACCACGTTGGCCAGGCTGGTCTCGAACTCCTGACCTCAGGTGTTCCACCCACCTTGGCCTCCCAAAGTGCTGGGATTCCAGGCGTGAGCCCCCGTGCCCGGTATCCAGGAGATTTTCATTACCCCAGCCAGAAAGCTTTAGCAGCCCCTCCTCATACCCTTTCCCCAACCCTGGCAGTGACCACAGACAGCTTTCTGTCTGTGGATGTGCCTGTTCTGGACATTCCGTTATCAATGGAAGTACAGCGGGTGGCCCTTCATGCCTGGCTTCTCTCACTCAGTGCAGTGCTCTTGAGGTCCACTCGGGGAGGAGCACATACCCCTGCTTCGCTTTTACCACTGCTTCGCTATTTTATTTTATTTATTTATTTATTTATTTTTTTTTGAGACGGAGTTTCACTCTTGTCACCCAGGCTAGAGTGCAATGGCGTGATCTCGGCTCACTGCAACCTCCGCCTCCCGTGTTCAAGGGATTCTCCTGCCTCGGCTTCCCGAGTAGCTGGGATTACAGGAATGTGCCACGACGCCCGGCTAATTTTGTATTTTTAGTAGAGACGGGGTTTCACCATGTTGGTCAGGCTGATCTTGAACTCCTGACCTCAGGTAATCCACCCGCCTCGGCCTCCCAAAGTGCTGGGATTACAGGCGTGAGCCATTGCATCCGGCCTGCCTGCTTTGCTTCTTTTCGTGCCAGGTCATATTCCACTGTGTGTATGGAAAGCACGCCGTATGCGCACCCAGTCCTCGGCTGATGGACGTGGTTCTTTCTACCTTTTGGCTGTGATGAATAACACTGCTGTGAACATCTGTGTGCAAGAATTTGTGTAAACGCATGTTTTCATCTTTTTTTTTTTTTTTTTTTTTTGAGAGTGAGCCTTGATCGGTCACCCAGACTGGAGTTCAGTGGGGCAATCTTGGCTCACTGCAACCTCTGCCTCCCGGGTTCAAGCGATTCTTGTGCCTCAGCCTCCTGAGTACCTGGGATTACAGGCGTGCACGACCATGCCTGGCTAATTTTTATATTTTTAGTAGAGACGGGGTTTCACCGAGTTGGCCAGGCTGGCCTTGAATTCCTGATCTGAAGTGATCTGCCCGCCTCAGCCTCCCAAAGTGCTGGGGTTACAGGCATGAGCCGCCGCACCTGGCCTCATTTCTCTTAGGTTCGTATACCTAGCAGTGGAATTTCTGGGTCCCCTGATAACTCTGTGGTTATCTTTTTGAGGTACTCTCGCCTTTCCCACAGTGGCTGTACCATTCCACTGTCCCACTTAGCAGCGTATAAGCAGGGCAGGAGAGTTCAGTTTGTCCACATCCTCACCAACACTTATTAATTTCCAGGGCTTTCATTCCGAGAAGTGGCGTCTGTTTGTGGTTTTGATTTGCATTTCCCGATGACTGATGACTGATGATGTTGAGCACCTTTTCAGGTGTTTATTGGCCATTTAGGTTTCTTCTTTGGAGAATTGTCTGTTCCCATCACTTGCCCATTTTTCAGTTGGATTATTTGTCCTTGTATTATTGAGCTATGGGAGTTTTTTTTTTTTTTTGAGACGGAGTTCCAGCCTGTAGCCCGGCTGGAGTGCAGTGGCCGATCTCAGCTCTCACTGCAAGCCCAGCCCTCGGTTTGCCCATTCCCTCCCCTGCCTCTGCCTCCGAGTAGCTGGGATTACAGGTGCCCGCCACCTCGCCTCAAGCAAGTTTTTATTTTTTAGTAGAGACGGGGTTTCACCGTGTTAGCCAGGATGGTCTTGATCTTGTGACCTCGTGATCCGCCCGTCTCGGCCTCCCAAAGTGCTGGGATTACAGGCTTGAGCCACCGCGCCCGGCCTGGGAGTTCTTTATATATTGTGGATCTAGACTGGTTTGCAAATCTTTCCTCCCATTCTGTGAGCTGTCATTTCACTTCCTTTCTGTGTCCTTTGAAACACAAAAAGTTTTAATTTGTATAATGTCCAGTTGTCTAGCTATTTTCTTGATCCCTTCTTTTGATCACCTTTCTTCCTCCTAAGGTACAGAAACGGACACACTTTGCGTAATCATTTTTACAGGTAAAGAAAAATCTTTTTCTTTTTCTTTTTTTTTTTAAGAGACTAGGTCTCGACCTGTTGCCCAGGCCGAAGAGCAGTGGCATGAACATAGCTCCATAGCTCACTGCCACCTGCAACTCATGGGCTCAAGTGATCCTACCACCTCAGCCTCCTGAGTAGCTGGGACTAAAGGCATCCAGCACCAAGCCCAGCTAATTTTTTTTTATTTTTTCTAGAGATGAGCTCTTGCTCTGTTGCCCAAGCTGGTCTCAAACTCCTGGGCTCAAGCGATCCTCCTGCCTCAGTGTTGGGATTATAGGCGGGAGCCACTGCACCTGCCTGAGAAAACAAGAAAAAAATCTTAACGAATAAGTCACTCTCCATCCAGAGGACTGTGGATTTAAGGACCCAAACCTCTTTTTATCTTGATGGCTTTGCATGACATTATCCCTGACCCACCCTCTTAGACAGAGTCTGAGGCCCCGGGCGCCCTCGTTGTGCTCAGCCATGAAGTCCATTTCCCCTGTGCTTAGTGGCCTGGGCTGCTATGTGCTGCCTGTGTTGTCCCTGCAGAATACAGCCAGGGTGTCTGTCTGGGGCAGCCTCTCTTCCGGCATCCCATGTGGCTCATACTGGTCTGCCTTTGACCAAGAGAGGCGTGCAGCCGAGTCCTCCGGGTAGCACAGGAGCTCATGGACAGGAGCTCGGGCCACCTGCTCCCTGCAAGGCCTCTCCTGCTGGCTCCTGGCCAAGTCGCAGATGATCTGTCCCTGCCCAGCTCCAGCACCAGGTCCTGCTGGCCTAGCTGCTCCCAGGAAGCAGCAAACCCCCTGGACGGGGTGTCCCAGCCTCTGCTTTCTGACCCTGCAGACCCTTCCCACAGCTGTCTCTCTTGAGGCTGACATCCCAGGTACACCCAGGCTGTCCCCTCTGTAGCCTGCTAGCCCCTAGGTCCTGGGATTTACTGCAGCTTTATCCCCTGGGCTCCCCTCCTGTGATCCGAGGACACCCACACCCCCACTTCTCCCTCCCTGGCATGGTGTCCTCTATTCCTAGCATGCATGGGGCTGACTTGGGGTTCCCCTCAGGGTGTGGTGCCCTCCCACTGTCAGGGAGCCCGTGCTCAGCTCAGGCCAGGTGGCCATGCCCGCAGCCTGTCAGCAGCAGGTCTCACGTGCAGGCCAGAGGTGCTGGTTAGATTTAAGCTACTTGACTTTGAAGTTTCCCACAATCCCAGACCAGGCAAGGCCCTCTTCTGGTGTCCCGTAGAAAGGATGCCTGTTTTTCATCTGCAGGACTAGGGCTCCAACCTTGGGTTCCCTGGTCCAGCCTTTGACTTCATCAGTGCCTTCCCAGAGCCTCAGTCTCCCCATCTCTGTAATGAACATGGTTCCCATCTCATAGGGCTTTTGCATGGTTGGAATTGGTGTACGAACTCTCCCCTGCCTAGAAGGGGTCTCACAGGTCAGGAATGAGGGGATCCCAGGTGCTGGCGGCTGCCAGGTGGAAGTCGCCCGTCCATTTAGCATTCATTGTGAGCACCCACTACCTGCAGGCTTGAGAGGTGGACGAGGCCTTCGGCAGCATTCCTGGCCAGAGGCAGTGGGGCCCGAACTGGCCACTCATCCTCAGCCTGTGGTCAGTTCAGATCTGAGGCCGTGTCTGTGCTCTTACTGGGGTCTGGGAGAGTTGGTGGGCACAGTGCAAATGGGGGGATGCTCAGCCATGGTGCCCCTCCCCCCTGCCCAGAAAAGGAGTGCACGCAGTTCATTCACTTCATTCAGTGTGAGCTGCTGGGTGAGAGGAAATGTCGGAGGAGGCGAGGGGAGCCCGAGAGGTGGCCAGTGAGTTGGAGCCACCCCAGGTAGGACTTCGTTAGAGCCGCTCTGGGATTTGAGCTGAGGGGCCATGTGGTCCTGAAGGAGACATTCATTCCTTCCTTCGTTCCTTCGTCAGCATTCATGCCCGTAGTCATCACGGGCAGGGAGAGGACCAGGAGGGCTTTTCTGGGCTCCAGCTGCTCCTGGTCCCAGTTGACCCCCGGGACCCTCTGTTACTGGTGGAGGGTGTCCAGGTTCTTGGCGCTTTGAACAAAGAATTGGACAAAACACACAAAGCAAGGAAAGAATTAAGCAACAAAAGCAGCACGGTGAAACCCCGTCTCTACTAAAAAATACAAAAACACTAGCTGGGCGAGGTGGCGGGCGCCTGTAGTCCCAGCTACTCGGGAGGCTGAGGCAGGAGAATGGCGTGAACCCGGGAGGCGGAGCTTGCAGTGAGCTGAGATCCGGCCACTGCACTCCAGCCTGGGAGACAGCGAGACTCTGCCTCAAAAAAAAAAAAGAAAACGAAAGCACACTCCCTACGGTGGAAGCAGGCAAGCAGCTCAAGCGCCTGGTTACAGAATTTTCTGGGGTTTAAGTACCCTCTAGAGGTTTCCCATTGGTTACTTGGTGTACGCCCTATGTAAATGAAGTACTGGCCCACAGTCAGTCCGATTGGTTGTGGAAAGCGACCAATCAGAAGCTGACGTGAAGCACCCTATGCAAATGTCCGATTGGTTGTGGAAAGTGATCAGTCAGAAGCTGAGGTTACAAAGTTACACTCCTATGCAGTTGAAGACTTGGCCCAACCAGTTGTGGTAGGGGGTACTTGCAGTTTTTCATCTGCCGTGCAGAAATGATAGGGGTTGCAAAGGAAGTAGCCTCTGGTCCTTTTGTTACTTGGGCATGGAATGCTGGGGTGTTCCTTTGGATTTAGTTCTAGGAAGTCAGTGTAAATTGGCCTTAGGTTCCCTGCCTCCAGACCCTACTCTCCTGCCTCCCCTCCTGCTCTGTGTTCACGTGGATCTCAGGCCACAGACAATGGTGCAGAGGCCCAGACAGGGGAAGGGTCTCTTCCAGAGTCACATGGCGTGCTAGCAAGCCCTGGGGCCTGCCCTCCAGCCCAGACTTGCTGAGCAGACACCCTCGGGCTCAGCTTTGTGCCTTCTGTGAAGACCCTCCCTTCTCACCTGGTGCCCTGCTCTCTGGCATCACCCAAAGTGGCCCTGCAAGTAATGCCTGCGGTAACTGAGACAGATGCTGCGTGGACATGGGGATCACTCCATGAGGCTGAGGTCACAGCTTGGTCCTTGGGGGACCAGGGGACAGGTCCTGGGGACAGTGGGAGAAGGTTGGGGGGACTGCTGGGGTGGGGGCTGCCTGCCCAGGGTCACTGGGGGCACCACTGTCTGTGATCACAGGGTGAACCTCGGCCTTGTTAATGCCACTGCGCTGATTTCACAGTTGTGCAAGGGAGGATGTTGGGCCTCAAAGCCAGTCCTGCTACTAAGAGAAGCTGCTGGCCAGGCACAGGGCCAGACTCCAGGGCTGGCACCACTCAGCTGCTCTGTTAGCCTGAACCTCAGCTTCCCCATCCATAAAATGGGGACACTAACATCACCTGTCAGGTGGCTGTGAACAGAGGCCTGTGACTGGCCCGCCTCAGCACTGCCCACGGAGTTGTGCAGGAGCATTAGTATTTTGCCCTGTGCTTCCATGCACCTGCAGTACTGCGCCAAGCCCCGAGCTCTAGTGATGACCGGGTGCAGGAGCCACCTCCATCCCAGCACCTGGTCATCAGCACCTGCTGATCACCTCAGTCCAGGCCACCTCTCTGGGCTTCCCTTAGCTCCCAGATCCCAGACCCCATGGCATGGTCAGGGAAGCCAGCCCTGAACTGGTGTCTAGCTTACAGCGTCTCCAGGAATATAAAGTACAACCACCTGAAAAGGACTAGAGCACGCACTCACTGTGTATGGGGGAAGCTGTGTTTATTGCACCTCCACTAGCCCCCACAGATCCAGGGTTAAGAGAGCTGACCGGAGCAGAAACAGTAGACTTTGTCACCCTCCGACTCCTGGTGGCCAGGGGCACAGTGAAAAGGGTAGGCAGCTTGCAGGAAGCAAGCCTTATTTGGGCTTTTTTCCCCAGCACGTTGCTTTTGAAAACTTCAGCCAGTCCTCTCTCTGAACCACAGTGCAGGGCTCCCAAAATGACTACACGTTGAAACTGTGCGATCTTAGTAAACCACGGGGAAAATGACAATTGTTCCATAATCTTTACAAACTTTTTTTTTTTTTTTTTTGAGACGGAGACTCGCTCTGTCACCCAGGTTGGAGTGCAGTGATGCGATCCTGGCTCACTGCAACCTCCGCCTCCCCAGTTAAAGCGATTCTCCTGTCTCAGACTCCTGAGTAGCTGGGATTACAGGCGCACACCACATGCCCGGCTGATTTTTGCATTTTTAGTAGAGACGGGGTTTCACCATGTTGGTCAGGCTGGTTTCGAACTCTGGACCTCAGGTGGTCTGCTCATCTCGGCCTCCCAAAGTGCTGGGATTACAGGCATGACCTACTACACCCGGCCGAAACTTGTCAGAACGTTGAAAGCTGTTTTACTATTGGTTATAAACGTAACCAACATGTTTTAATGTTTGGTTGTAACCATATAGAGAAATGAAAAAGATTGTACAGTAAAATTAATATTTAGTGCACTATAATTTAAAACATTGGGGCCAGGCGCATTGGCTCATGCCTGTAATCTCAGCACTTTGGGAGGCCAAGGCAGGTGTATTACCTCAGGTCAGGAGTTCAAGACCAGCCTGTCTAATATGGTGAAACCCCTTCTCTACTAAAAATACAAAAATTAGCCAGGCGTGATGGTATGTGCCTGTAATCGCAGCTACTGGGGAGGCTGAGGCAGGAGAATCACTTGAACCTGGGAGGTGGAGGTTGCAGTGAGCAGAGATTGCACCACTGTACTGCAGCCTGGGCGACAGTGTGAGACTCCATCTCCAAAAATATAAATAAAAAATAAGCCACGCATGGTGGCTCACGCCTGTCATCCCAGCACTTTGGGAGGCCAAGGCAGGCAGATCACCTGAGGTCGGGAGTTCGAGACCAGCCTGGCCAACATGGAGAAACCCTGTCTGTACTAAAAAATACAAAATTAGCCATGCGTGGTGGTGCATGCCTGTAATCCCAGCTACTTGGGAGGTTGAGGCAGGAGAATCACTTGAACCTGGGAGGCAGAGGTTGTGGTGAGCCGAGATCGTACCATTGCACTCCAGCCTGGGCAAAAAGAGCAAAACTCTGTAAAAAATAAAAATAAATAAAAAATAGTGGGAACATAGTAGTTTGAGCAGTGTTTACCTGTTCAGAACATGATCAGTTTTCGTTGATTTGCTGAACTTTTATCTGTGTTGGCCAGTTGCTCTTTCTTGTATCCATTTTTACAGAACGCCACATGGGTTTCACACTGGGAGACAAGGAGGCAGCACAGGTCACACCTTTGCTGTCTGTGCATGAACTGCTGACAGATACTCAGGGACCAATCACAGACTGACTTTGAAAGAAGTGTTGCAATTGGTCAGTGATCGTTGTACACATCTGTTACCTACATTTTGATTTGTGGACTGGAGAGCAGCCACAGAGCTTGTACTTTATGCAGTTACTCAGTTAATGTGCCAAGAACCGAAATTTGAACCATATGGTTGGGTGACTGCTGTTACTTAACTTAACCAGGATAACTGAAACTTGTATGTATCAGAACCATGCAAAGTGAGAACTGCCTGTAATTCAGGACTGATTAGAAAGTTTCCTAGGCCGGGTGCAGTGGCTCATACCTGTAATCCCTTCACTTTGGGAGGCCAAGGCGGGTGGATCCCTTGAGGTCAGGAGTTCGAGACCAGCCTGGCCAACATGATGAAACCCCGTCTCTACTAAAAATACGAAAATTAGCTGGCCCTGTTGGTGGTGCAGGCCTGTAGTCCCAGCTACTTGGGAGGCTGAGGTGGGAGAATCGCTTGAACCTGGGAGGTGGAGGTTGCAGTGAGTCAAGATCACACCACTGCACTCCAGCCTGGGGGACAGAGTGAGACTCTGTCTCCAAAAAAAAAAAAAAAAGTTTTCCTAATGGGAATAGCAACCTAAAAAGTAAGATTTCTGATGTATTTGGTTCAGAAGACTGTTGGCAGGTCATATCTTGGGCCTCAGCGCTGACAGTGCCTATGTGCTTTCAGCCTGGCTGGTGTGGAATGTGACGTTCCCATTCTCTCAGGCCCTGGAGGTGTGTAGGGAGGGAAGGAGGAATTGTCAGCGTTGAGTGCCAAGGACGAGGTTCAGATCTCAGCTCTGGCGTGTCCCACGTGGCCCTGGTCTGGTGTCTTGATCTCTGCGAGCCTCTCTTGCCTCCCTTGTAATAAAAGGGGAGCCCCGGTGAATGCCTGCAGCTGGGTTGGTGAAGACTGAATGAGCTTCTCTGGAGTAGAGAGGAAACACTTGGGAAGAAGCTCTGCACGGGGAGAGAGGAGGAGCCCGTGGCATCCGGGATTTGGGCAGGTAGAAGGCAGGAGCAAACCAAGCAGCGCAGGCCCAGCCCTGCCGGGTGTCTCTCCAGAAGGTGTAAGACGCAGAGGCCACTGTCTTCCCTCTGAGGACCCCTTGGCCTCTTCTACTGTGACATGAGCACAGGGATCTAGTTGAAGAGCCGCCACCGTGGACCGTGGAGGCCCCAGACGTGAGGCCGACCCAGCCCCTGCCGGTCTGGATGGGTGGGACTTGTCCACTCCCCATGTTTTTGGGCTAAGCATGCTGGTCTCCTGCTGCCCAGGAGGCCCCACCCCAGTCCCTGGGTCCCCCACGCCAGTGCCATGTGGTCTGGGACTCACTCTTGTCTCCCCTCCCACCCACAGGCAGCTACTGAAGACGGAGCTGGGGTCCTTCTTCACAGAGTACCTGCAGGTAGGTGGGTCTTGCTCCAGCCAGGCTGGGCCTGCCTCATGAGAAAGCACAGGGGCTCACCTGCCCCCGGGGGTGTGGGGCACCCGCTCCTCCACCGTCTGCCTGCGGTTCCAAGAACCTGCCTCCTTCCTTATCTAGCCACGTGGATTGTTGTGAGATTTCTTTTTTTTTTTTTTTTTTTTATGAGATGGAGTCTCGCCTCTGTCACTTCAGGCTGGGAGTGCAGGGCCGGATCTCAGCTCTCACTGCAAGCTCCACTTCGCCGGTTCACTTATTCTCCTGCCTCAGCCTCCCGAGTAGCTAGACTACAGACGCCTGCCACTCGCCTGCTAGTTTTTTTTTGGTATTTTAGTAGAGACGGTTTCACTGTTAGCCAGGATGGTCTTGATCTCCTGACTCGTGATTCGGGCCTGCCTCTCGCCTCCCAAAGTGCTGGGATTACAGGGCTTGAGACACCAGGCTCCTGCCCATGGGATTACCGATAAAAAGGAGGCTAATTCTTTTTGAGACAGTGTCCTCTGTCGCTTCAGCCTGGGAGTGCAATGGCATGATCTCAGCTCACCGCAACCTCTGTCTCCGGGTTCAAGCGATTCTCACACCTTAGCCTCCTGAGTAGCTGGGGATTACAGGCGTCCACCACCACGCCTGGCTAATTTTTGTTCTTTTGTCTTTTGGTTGTTGTTGTTGAGACAGAGTCTTGCTCTGTTGTCCAGGCCAGAGTGCAGTGGCACAATCTCAGCTCACTGCAACCTCTGCCTCCCGGGTCCAAGCGATTCCCCTGTCTTAGCCTCCCTGGGAGCTGGGATTACAGTTACCTGCCATCATGCCCGGCTAATTTTTGTATTTTTATAGAGACAAGGTTTCACCATGTTGGCTAGGCTGGTCTCGAACTCCTGACCTCAAGGTGATCTGTCCCGTCTCAGCCTCCCAAAGTACTGGGATTACAGGAGAGCCATTGCACCCGGCCAAGACGCGGTGAATTCTTAGCGCTGTGCCTGGCACGTGATCAACTCTAAGTGTTGTCATTTTCTCCCTCCCTTCAAACTCCTGGGATGTCCGCAGAGGTTTGGGGTGTGCGTGGCCCCACTGAGCTGCACAGTGGCGATGGTGGCTGCGCCATCAGCATCACCCAGTGTCTGTCCCAGGTACTGCAGCATTTCACCTTTGCTGCACCTTCTCTGGCCAATAGGCCTGCACCGAGGATGCACACGTGTGCGATATGGTGGAACTTGCCGCTTAGAGAGGTGAAACGACCTGCCTGAGGTCACACAGGGAGGGAGGGCAGCCAGCGAGGCCTGGCCTGGTGCCCCTGTAGCTTCCAGGGCTGCTGCGGTGCCCAGGGCCCTGCTCAGTGCAGGCGCGTCTCATGCAGGCTGGGAGCGAGGCACCCACCTTGCCAAGTGAGTAGAGTTGAGGATGAACCCGTGGTCCCTCGCATCATGTTGTTTTAGGGGTTTAAAAAAAATTGTTATTTAACAGCTTTATTGAGGTATAATTCACATGCTATACGATTCACCCTTTTAAAGTGTACAGTTTAATGGTGTTTACATGTGTGTTTTGAGACAGGGTCTCACTCTGTTGCACAGGCTGCAGTACAGTGGTGTGATGATGGCTCATTGCAGCCTCAACCTCCCAGGCTCAAGAGATCCTCCCATTTCAGCCTCCTGAGTATCTGGGACCACAGGCACACGCCACCTGGCTAATTTTTTAATTTTTTGTAGAGATGGGGTCTTGCTCTGTTGTCCAGAGTCTGGTCTTGAACTCCTGGGCTCAAGCGATCCTCCTGTCGTAGCCTCACAAGGTGCTGGGATTACAGGTGTAAGCCACTGCACCCAGTGAGTTTTTAGTATATTCACAAAAGTATACAACCTCACCCCATCTAATTCTGGGAGTTTTTCATCACGCCAGAAAGAAACCCTGTACCCATTGGTAATCCCTCCCCCCGCCAAGCCCTCCCCAGTATGAGGCAACCATGTGTCTCTGGATTTGCCGATTCTGTACATTTCTTCTTCTTCTTTTTTTTTTTTTTTTTTTTTGAGACAGAGTTTTGCTCTTGTTGCCCAGGCTGGAGTGTAGTGGTATGATCTCTGCTCACCGCAACCTCCGCCTCCCAGGTTCAAGCGATTTTCCTGCCTCAGCCTCCTGAGTAGCTGGGATTATAGGCATGTGCCACCACGCCTGGCTAATTTTGTATTTTTAGTAGAGATGGGGTTTCTCCATGTTGGTCAGGCTGGTCTCGAACTCCCGACCTCAGGTGACCTTCCCGCCTCAGCCTCCCAAAGTGCTGGGATTACAGGCGTAAGCCACCGCGCCCGGCCGATTCTGTACATTTCGTATCAGTGGCATCACACGAGCGTGTGGAGTCTTTTGTCTGGACTCTTTCTGTCAGCATCAGGTTTTTCTCATTGGAGCGCAAGTCAGTGCTTCATTTCTTTGTGTGGATGGGCCACATTTTGTGGTCCATTCTTTCGTTGGCAGACACTTGGGTTGCTGAGACCACACAGCATGCTTCTCAGCCAAGCCACCTCAGGCAATGCGTGCAGGGTCCCTGAGGTAGGGTGGCAGCTGACAGGCCCCACCTTTGGTAATGAGAGCCCCCTCTTGCTGCAAAGTCCTTGCAAAGTCCTTTTGTCACTGTGGGACATGCCAGGCTTCTGCCTGCCCAGCTAAGCCCAGTGCAAGGGGCTGTAGGCCCTGCCCATTTCTCGGGATGTCCGTGTGACCACCCCCTGTCTCGTGACAACCCAGGGTTGGGTCAGTTGCCCCCTGAGAGAACCGATGCTCAGGCCCTGCAGCAGGTGGACTGTGGGACCTCGGTGAGTCTCCTCCCCCTTTAAGCCTCGGCTGCTCCCTGGTGGATGGACTCTCGGGGGCCCTGCTGGCCAGGACACCCCAAGGCATCCACAAGGGCGGTGACACCCCCTCTGTGTTTACCTTCAGAATCAGCTGCTGACAAAAGGCATGGTGATCCTTCGGGACAAGATCCGCTTCTACGAGGGTGAGTGTGGTCCCCATGGCGGCCACTCTGGACCGTGCTGGGTGCTGGCTGGCTGCGGGGCCTCACGCTGGGGCGTCTCGGTGTGAGGTGTGGCTCTCTGGTCCGGAGGGCTTGGAAGGACCACATACAGCCTTGGGGCAGCAGGGCCGAGATCCCTACCCAGAGGGGACCCTGGGAGAGGGTCTGCCCCCCCGAACTTGCTGGAGCCAAGGAGGGCTACGAGACATCAGGGAAAAGCCCTGCTTCCCCTCCCTGCCCACGGGGCTTTCCGGGCCTGGTGAGTTCTGTTCCCGCAGCCTGGAAGAACCCCTGTCCCCGTCTTTGCAGTCAGAGGAGAAGTGGGTTAGGGCTGAGGTCGCCGATACTCACAGAGGAGGGGACAGGGTCCAGGGCTCAGCTGAGTTTTCTCTGTCGAGGCTCCCAGCCACCCACGGGGACCTTCAAGTTCTTGTTCCTGAGTGGGAGAGCACAGTGATGAGAGGTGATTTGCCTACATCTACCGTGCACATCGGGGCGGAGGCGGGACTCGAACCCAGGTCTGCCTGACTTTAGGGCACACACCCTTTACCCTTCTCATGGCAGAGGGCGAGGTCCCCGCTGGTTTCACTGTGCAGGATGGGGCTCCCTGTGGCGGAGAGCCTCGGGTAGCAGCAGAAGCGTGTGCAACCTTGCAGGAGCGAGCTGCCCTGGGAGCGGGGTCAGCTGACGGGGGCCACTCAGTTCCCACGGATGCTGCTTTGCTCAGGCCGTGCTGAGCACCCGGCCCTGTGCTGGGATCGGGCCTGCGCTGTACCTGTGTGTTGAGCACCTGTGCACCAGGCACTGGGCGTCTGCGTCCCTCCCTGCTAGACTGTCCCGAGTGTTTCACATCTACTAACTCATTTGATTTCCACAACCCTGTGAAGAAGCCACCATTGTTAGCACTGAACATGGGGAAAGTGAGGCACGGTGTCCCTCCCAGGCTACACAGCTGCTCCGTGACAGAGGCAGGGTGCCAAGCAGGCCACCGGCTCCCAAACCCATACTCTTCACTCTACTGCCCCAGGCTCCTCCTCCAGGCCTCCTTCTGACCCTGGGAAAAAGAGTTATTAGCCCGTTCCACAGAGGAGGACACAGGCCCAGAGGCCTGGCATGTTCAGGGGACCTTGGAGCTGCGTGTCATGGTCCTTCCTCACCTCCAATGCACATGTTGGGTGGGTCCAGCCAAGACAGGAACACGAAGAGAGGCTATGAGAACCATCAGACTGTGGGGGAGACACGGGGGTTCTGGGAAGGCTTCCTGGAGGAGGCAGCATCTAGGCTGGCAGGACAGAGCTGTGAGCATTTGGCACCTGAGGAAGATGCCCGCCCACGCCCCTTGCCTGATGCGGCACATTCCAGTAGTGCCTGTGCCTCCCACCAGGTCTAGCCCAGGGGAGCTGGGGCTCTCGGAGAAGGGAGTTTTGTGTGGCTTGAGTGGAGCTTTGTCCGGAGCAGCCTCCCAGCAGTGGTGCCTGCCCAGCAGAAGGGGCAGAGGGCAGCCCTGAGAGGCCCCACCTAGGGGCCCAGCATCCTCTTCCACCTCGCCAACCCTGCCTGGTCTCCCCAGGCCTCAGGGACAGGCACTGGGTTCTAAGCTGGGAGTCCAAGGCCCTGGCCTCCAGTTCCCACGAAGTTGCAGACACAGGGTTTCCTCTCCGGCCTCAGCACCCCTGTCTTAGCAATGTGGGTTTGAACAGAGTCTGTCCACTTGAGTGTTCTCTCCATGTCAGGCCCAGGTGACCTCTGGGGCCCCAGAGATGGAGGAGACCCTGGCCCTGCCCTGCAGGGACTCACAGCCCAATTGGGGACAGAGACACGGACCAGAGGGTGACGGTCCAGTGTGATGAATGTCAATGTGAAGGAGTGTCCTGGAGAAGAAAGGGTTCATTCTACCTTGACAGTCAGAGGGCTGCATGGAGGCAGTGGCCCTTGAGTAGGGCCTCAAAGTGTGGTCTGTTCAGGGGAATGTCTGGTCCCTTTCGGCCCCATGCAATGGGGGCATAGCCAAGTCCACACCCAGATGGGTGGCCTCAGGGGCCTCCCCCTTCCTGCCCCCGACCCCTGCTTGAGTTCCAGTGGGAGCTGTCCCTACAGAGCTTGCAACTCTGCCGGAGGGTGGTGATGGCCTCCTGTGGGGCAGCCCCAGGACCTTGCCCCCTGCCCCTTCTCTGCCTCCAAGGAGGCCTTGGACTTCAGCCCCTGGGCAGAGCGGGACCTGGAAGCAGAGAGCCTGGAGGAGCGGCCTTGAGGTGGAGGGCTCCCTCCCTAGGAAGGGGAGGAAGGCTGGACCGAAGCCAGGGTGGTTGTTCGATGGCCTCTGTGTGGCTTAAGGGAATCGGCTCCAGCTGCAGCCGGGCAACTCCTTGGCAACCTGAAACTTGGGACCTCTGGGCAGGAGCTCCTGGTCCTCTGCCGGGCCCTGGGATCTGCCATCACTCGTCCACCAGGGAATCCAAACCCAGTGTGGGTCACGTTATCCAGCTGTGCTGCTTTACACACTTGCCTCCATGCCTGTGCCTCGGCCGTCCCCATGCCAGACGCCCTTGACCTGGTCCACCCAGCGCATAGTTTTTCACACTGCCCTGTGCTCCTTCCTGTTCCTGGCTCTCCCGACAGGGACTGAGACAGGGTTGTTCATTTCCAGGGCCTGCACAAGGCCCTCAGCACTCAGACAAAGGAAAGACCCCGGCCTGCGCCCACAGTGAGAACCGCAGGGTGGGAGCCAGCGTGGAGCTACTGCAGGGCCGCTCGACTGCATCAGCCCCTGCTACTGCTGGGCTGGAGTCAAGGCACGGCGCGCGCGCACCCCGGCCCCGTCCTGCCGGCAGCAGATGCCCAGTGCTGTTTAATCTCCACTTTCCACCTGCCCACGTGGGGACGTGTGTCACCCCTTTCATAGAGGATGCCACTGAGTCCGCCTGGAGGAACTTCCTGGGGTCGCCCCGTGCCTGCCTCTGACTAACCCTACTGCCCCACAGAGGGGCCCCACCAGCCACGAGGCTGCCCTTCCTGGCCTCTTGTCACCGTGTGGCTCCAGCTGGGGCCTGGATTCTGTTTTACAACATCTGCTTTCCGCAGTATTTCCGCCCCGTGGGCTGGAGAACGGCCTGCGCTCAGCAGAACGCGGGCCTGGCCGGTGCCCAGAGCCACCCCCCGGCTGGCCTGGGAACTGAGCCGCCTTTCTTCCTGCCGCGGCAGAGGGGAACTGAAGGGACTTTGTGTGCGGGCACGGTTTGGCGGGCGGTGAGCATCCGCCCGTCCGGGGCATTCCTGCTGGCCCCCGTCGCCCTCGGAGCCAGGCGTGGGCTACCCGGGAGGGCAGAGGGCTGGCCACCAGGCCGGGAGCCGAAGATGGGGACCAGTACAGCTCGCCCCCAGCCCCCGGGGCTGCTCCTGGCTGTGTCCCACTCCTAGTGCCCTCGAACCTACATGAACCTGGGGGCTTCCAGGAGTAGGGGCAGGGCCCAGAGAGTGCGGAAAAGAGGCAAAGGTCCCTGTTCAGCCTCCACGTTCCCATGGAAACTTCAAAGCAGTTCTGGCCGGGGCTGCAGCCTCAGAGACAGCCGGCGACGCTTTTCTCTTCACTCAGAGGCGGCCACACCAAGATCTCTCTCGCCAGTTGCTCGTCTGGCTTCCGGTGGACAGCAGAGGCCTTGGGGACACACCCTTGGACTGTGCATCCCTGGACCCAGCAGCCCTCATCCCAGCGCCGCTCAGTCCGGGCAGAAAGGCCAAGGGTCCTACACATTGCCCTTCCCACCGGAGCTCAGAGCCAGCTTGGGTGGCTGTCCCCATCCCACAAGGGTCACTCACCCAGTGAATGGCACCGTTCCTCCCAGGGCCAGCAGAAATCCTGCAGAGCTGGTCCCGATGTCTGCTACCTATGTATCTGCTTCAGAGGCTCACCTGTTAAGATGTGTCCCCATACCACTAAGTCTGGCAAGCCCAGCTTGGATCGCCCCTCCTCCAGGAAGCCCTCCCTGCCTGACCCTCTGCACCCTCTCCTCCCTTGGACTTGGTGCTGCTATTGGAAGTGGTCTCCGTGGCTCCCCAGACCTGACCACAGGCAGCCTGAGCTGGCCTGGCCCTGGGTCCTCCGGGCGACTGACTGTGTTGCACCCTTTCCTCGGAGGCTCAGCCTCTGTCTGCTTGGTGGGGGTCAGTCACTGCTAGCCACTGCCCTTATGATCCTGCTCAGTGTCCCACTTCCCTGCCATGTGATGGATCAGTGGCTGTTTGGGGCTCAGCTGCGTCCCCAGTGCCCAGTATCAGGGCTAACACAGAGTAGGTGTTCTGTAAATGTTTGCTGGAGGGGCAGGCAGTGTAGGGGGAGGAGGGAGGAGGTCTGTGGGTAGGTGAGATCAACTGCTTAACTGGGTTATTAGGAGGATCTGATGAGACTAGGATGTGAGCTGAAACCGCTGTGCCAATCACACCTGTGTGGGTCTCACCTGTGCCGGGTGTACCTGTGTGGGTCTTGCCTGTGCAGATCTCCCCTATGCGGTTCTCACCTGTGCCGGGTGTACCTGTGTGGGTCTCACCTGTGCCAGATGTATACCTCTGTGGCTCTCACTTGTGTGGGTCTGGTATGTGACAAAGGCCTGGGAATTGGTAGCTGTCATCTGCCAGGAGCAGACCCTGAGCCAAGTTCCCTGTTCTCATTTCATGCCCTCAGCTCTGGGAGGCTGATCCCTTAGCCCCATTTTATAAATGGAAGACAGAGGTTAAGCAGTGGGCCCAGGGCCACAGAACAGCTGAGCTGTGGAGCTGGACGTCGACCTTGGGCAGGTGCCTCCAGGGGCCTGAGCCCAGGCCCTCCACTCCCGCATCCTCCGACAACCCATCGTGGGTGAGTGGAGGCATCTGCCAGAGCCAGCCAGGCCCAGTGGTGACGGCCCCCCTGCCCACAGGACAGAAGCTGCTGGACTCGCTGGCAGAGACCTGGGACTTCTTCTTCAGTGACGTGCTGCCCATGCTGCAGGCCATCTTCTACCCGGTGCAGGTGGGCGGCCCAGCCCTGGGGAGGGAAGCCCAGTGCCCCTGCCGTGCCCACCCTGGCCTCACTCTACAGAGGGGGGCTGCCGGGCTGGGGGATGCACACACCTGCTCTGCTCTGTGCTGCTCTCCTTGGGCTTTCTGAGTTGCTCGGAGCCTGTTTCCACCTGCTCAAGCTGCAGATATGGACGCCTCCCTCCCCGTGAGTCCCCCAGCAGCAGCAGCGAGGCACAGAGTAGGGGGCTCTGTGACAGTAACCCTTTCACTGCCAGAGGAAACTGAAGGGACCCTCTATCCTTGGGATAGGGTCATCTGAGGAGAACGGGTGGAGGGGCCTGAGGGTCAGCAGGTCTTTTCCCCCTTTGGGGTCCCAGGGCCGGGAGAGGGGAGATGAGGACGCCTGTGACCGCAGCTGGTGGGGTGGGGTGCCTTCCCTCCACAGGGCAAGGAGCCGTCGGTGCGCCAGCTGGCCCTGCTGCACTTCCGGAACGCCATCACCCTCAGTGTGAAGCTAGAGGATGCGCTGGCCCGGGCCCATGCCCGCGTGCCCCCTGCCATCGTGCAGATGCTGCTGGTGCTGCAGGTGGGTGCAGTGGGCACGGCGTCGGGCATGGGGACCGTAGGGCAATAATTGGGCTCAGATGCCCACAGGCAGAGCATGAGACGAGGATTTAGGGGCACGAGATTTAAGGAAGGGCCCGATCAGAGGAGAAGCCTGTCAGGACCTGGGACCAGGGAGCAGCCGGTTGGAGCTGTGGGTTCAGGAGAGCTCAAGCCGCAGACCTGTTCCTCCTAGGCACAAGGCTGGGCCTTTATACCCTGCGTCGGCCAGCCTGGGGTTGTAGCCACCTCCAACACACACATGCACATGCACATACTATACACATGCATGCTTGCACACACTACACGTGCATGTGCACTTAGTACACACATGCGCGGATGCACACGCACGCACAGTGGCCCAGTCATTTCTGTCCAGAGGTCTTTCGTCAGTGGGTCAGCTCTGGGGAAGACATTCTGAGAGCTGTTAGCCCCCTCACAGCAGGTGGGGAGAGGGTACCTGCCCCAGAAAGGAGTGGGGCCCCCAGTGGCATCTACCGCAAGCCGGGGGTTTCCGCACACTGCCCTTCCCAGGCACCACACTTCGCGATTGGCCAGCTCATAGCGCTGTTGCAGGACCGCACAGGCACTGCCGGCCACCCCATTTTACAGGTAGGAGACTCAAGTCCTGCTTGCTGGGAGCTAACAAGGGCAGGAGCCCAGCCACACCCCAGGTCTCGCAGGTGCAAAGCCCTCTTTATCGTTCTGAATTCCCGTGAAGATCTTTTAAAATTAGGGTCTGTGGGGACACTCCCAGCACTTTGGGAGGCCAAGGCGGGCAGATCACAAGGTCAGGAGATCAAGACCGTCCTGGCCAACATGGCGAAACCCTGTCTCTACTAAAAATACAAAAATTGGCCGGGTGCGGTGGCTCAAGCCTGTAATCCCAGCACTTTGGGAGGCCGAGGCGGGTGGATCACGAGGTCAGGAGATCGAGACCATCCCTGGCTAACACGGTGAAACCCCGTCTCTACTAAAAATACAAAAAAACTAGCCGGGCGTGGTGGCGGGCGCCTGTAGTCCCAGCTACTCGGAGGCTGAGGCAGGAGAATGGTGTGAACCCAGGAAGCGGAGCTTGCAGTGAGCCGAGATCGCGCCACTGCACCCCAGCCTGGGCGACACAGGGAGACTCCGTCTAAAACAAAAATTAGCTGGGCGTGGTGGCGCATGCCTGTAATTCCGGCTACTCGGGAGGCTGAGGCAGGAGAATTGCTTGAACCTGGGAGGCAGAGGTTGTAGTGAGGTGAGATCGCACCACTGCAGTCCAACTTGGCAACACAGTGAGACTCTTGTCTCAAGAAAAAAATAATTCTACCCCCGTGTATCTTGTGCCTGAACCACCTGACAGCCCCTTGAGGCCTGCTGTCTTCCATTATTCATGGATTCACTCATTCATTCATTCACTCATTTAATGAGGGCAAGCACTCGCTATATGTCAGCTTTCTCCCAGCCCTCTGTGTGGGGTGCTGGGGTCACAGAGCTTTTGTCCCCGCTCAGCACACAGCTGGGTGAGCAGCCTCATCTCCCAGGCCGTGGCTCGAATACGCCTGGAGGTAGCGGTGAGCTCTTCAGAGCTCCGGATGAGGGGAGGTGGCCTGAGCCAGGGATGGGAAGAAGAGAGGGGCTTGTGAGGAGGTGTCTGATGGATGGGGCCTGCACCTGGCCCTGTGGGGCAGGGAGCCCCAGGTGAGCATCTTGGCCCTCCCTGGGTGGGGTCAGCCAGTGTCTCTGGAGAGACTGCCCAAAGCCTCTAGGACTCTTGAGTACAGGGCCCCTCCGAGGGGTGGAAGGTGCAGAACGCCCATCTCATCTGGCCACAGCCTTTTTCCAGGGCACACCGTGGTCTCCCAGGTCATGATGCTGCTGTGAGCAGCAGAGTGACTCAGGCCACATGCTCTGAGAGGGGCTGGGAGACCACTGTGGGCCCTGCCATGGGGACAGAGAGCCCATGGGAATGGGAGGCGGGAGGCAGAGGACAGGCTCTCTGGTGGGTGGGACATACGGTTGAGAGCCTGGGGCCACCAAGCTCAGGTGCATGACCCCCCCTACCCCCCACCCCACTCTCCTGCAGGGGGTACATGAGTCCAGGGGCGTGACCGAGGACTACCTGCGCCTGGAGATGCTGGTTCAGAAGGTGGTGTCGCCATACCTGGGCACCTACGGCCTCCACTCCAGCGAGGGGCCCTTCACCCATTCCTGCATCCTGGGTAGGGGTCTGCCTGGGCCTTGGGCTGGGGTAGGGGTGACCATGGGCCCTGTCCATTGTGAACAGATGGGCAAGCCGAGGCCCCATGGCGGAACCAGGATCTGACTCCAGACTGGTTCTCAGCCGGGCAGCAGCCCCCAGCCTGCCGTGTGCTGGCCTGGACCTGGGGATCCGTGACGGTGGGCTAACACCATGAGCAGTAATGTGGTGACACCTTGGAGAGTCCCACCAGGGCTCTGCGTTCCCCAGGAGGCCACATTCATGGACAGTCTTGAAAGTCAGAAATGGGTCCGGCGGAGTGCTCAGAACATGCACATGCTGAAGCCTGAGGATTCCTGGCTCAGTTAGGGAACTGAGGCTGGGAGGGACGAGGTCTGGGGGTGGGCGGCGTCCCGGGGCTACCTGGTGCGTCCAGCACAGCTGGCCACGTTGCTCCCTTGACGGAGAGCCTCTGCGATCCTGCAGCAGTGTCCTCTGAGTACCTGCTGTGCATCAGCCCGAGGCCACGCCCCTCCCCTCCAGCGGGGGAAGCCGACCAGTGAGTCCCCTCCGTGTCCCACCATTAGCTGGAGGCTGGGAGCATCCCAGGCAGAGGGAACAGAGCTGGGGCAAGGCCCACTTGGGACTATGCCCTCCTCATCCAGAGGGGCTCCCCATCCCCACCTGCTGGTGTAAAACCTGCCTACCGGTGTGTCTCAGCTCAGGTGGTGCCCTGGCCGCTGGAGAACTTTGAGCCACTCAGGCTCGGTGTAGCCCTGGGTGGCAGGACCTCAGCCCGTGCCTGATGGGACCTTCTTCCCCTGGTCCGGGAAAGGCCCCTGAGCCGCTCGTGTGTGTCGCCTGCCACCTGGTGGCCACTCTTTGGACTGCAGGGTCCCAAATGAGAGCCCGAACCCTGCCCTGTCACCAGCCTCAGCCACCAGTGCCACTGCCTCCTGCCCAGATGACCCAAGGGGCCTCCTCCTCGAGTCCCCATGTCTGCCCTCGGCCCCCACAGTCTATTACTCTCCATGCTGCGGCCAGTGAGGCCCATTTACAACTGCCTGACCACAGGCTCCCTGCATCCCCAGGATGGAATCCCCGCCTTGACCTTACGTGGAGGGCCTGTCCCCATCTGCCCCCATCATAGCCCCACAACCTGGCCCCATGGCTCGCCTGCGTGGACTTCTTGCCGCCCCCCGCTTCATCCCCTTGGACATCAGCTCCAGTGGGGCAGGGGCTGTACCTGCCTAGGAAAGTGTAGACGTCCAGCAGGTGCCAAAGTCCATACACTTCCACAAGTGGAGAAACTGAGGCACGGGGGTTAGGTAACTGACCTAGGGTCAAACACAGGTTGCTGGCAGGGTGCAGGTTCAAACCCAGGCATTTGACTTGAGGTCCTGTGTGTCCAGGCTGGGCCTAGGCTGGAGAAGAGAGACCAGAACCTGCGCTAGCGTCAGAGCTTGTGGTGGCAGGACCTGCTGGGCCGGGCCTGGGATCAGCGTGGGCTGGGCCTTCCCCGCAGCTGCCCCTGCACGAGGACCCAGTGTGCAGTGAGCAGCACGTGCCGAGGTAGGCGGGGACACAGGTAGCCTCTGGTGTGACGGTGCCCATGTCTCTCCCCAGACAAGCGCCTCCTCCGCCGCTCCCGCTCAGGGGACGTGCTGGCCAAGAACCCGGTGGTGCGCTCCAAGAGCTACAACACGCCGCTGCTGAACCCCGTGCAGGAGCACGAGGCGGAGGGCGCGGCGGCCGGCGGCCCCAGCATCCGCAGGCACTCCGTGTCGGAGATGACGTCCTGCCCCGAGCCCCAGGGCTTCTCCGACCCGCCCGGCCAGGGCTCTGCCGGGGCCTTCAGGTCCTCCCCAGCACCCCACTCAGGGCCCTGCCCCAGCAGACTCTACCCCACGACCCAGCCCCCTGAGCAGGGCTTGGATCCCACCCGCAGCTCCCTGCCCCACGCCAGCCCGGAGAACCTGGTGGACCAGATCCTGGAGTCCGTGGACTCAGATTCTGAAGGGATTTTCATTGACTTTGGCCGGGGCCGGGGCTCTGGCATGTCCAACTTGGAGGGCTCTGGTGGCCGGCAGAGTGTCGTGTGAGGCCTCACAGCTGGCCTTGAGTTTTTACTGACACGTCCCCATGTGCGGAGGTGTCCACGTGGCGTGTGTGTGTGTTTGCGTGAGACTTTTTTACTCTGTGCCGTCCCGCCAGCCCTGGTGACCTCCTCACTGGCCTCAGTCGCTTTGTGTTTCTGTCTTGGTTGGAAATACCATCAGCCTCCTAGGCTCAGCCCAGGTCTGTGTCAGGCGGATGAGTCAGCATTACCTGGGGGCCTGGGTCAGGGACAGGGGTCGGCCGCTCGCTCCCACGCTCCTCCTGCCCCAGCCCTCTGGCGTCCACACCTGCCCGCAGAGAATGTGAATCTGGTGGGGTCTGCCCACGCCGGGCCCCAGAGTGACCAGACTCCAGTACACCTGTCTCTTCCTGCCTGGGGTGGCCATGGGGATGGAAAGGGGTGGAATAAAACCTGTCGACCCAGCTCATGTCTGCGGTGCCTGCCCTGGGGACGCCCCTTCAGGGTGCTCACCCTCAGGCCTTTGCTGCTTTCTAGGGAGCACAGGTTCCCAGGGTCTGCGTGGTGGGGGCCGACCTGTGCCTGTTGTCCAGGCCTCCCTACTGCTCCACCATCCCTGTCACTGATGGCAGGATCGGGAGATTGTGGACGGAAGGGCTGGGATGCTCGGGAGTGGGACTGGCCCTGACTTTGCCCCGGCCTTAGCAGGGAAGGAATCACTGAAGCCTTTGAGGGAGGGAAGGAGGGGTGGGGGCGGGATCTGCCAGCTCCTCCCGTGCTACAGAAGCGCCCAGGGGGCCTGGGGGGTGGTGGTGACCTGCTGAAGGCCACCTGGCCTGGGAAGGACAAGCTAGCACCTGCTCTCACCTCCCCTGCAGCCTCAGACAGGTTTTCCCGAGTCCCCAGGTGGTCAGGATTCCCCCCTCAGCCACAGCAGGCAGGGCCTGCTCCCTGTACGCCCCTCAGTGAGGCCCAAATGTTACTGAGAGCCAGAGGCCAGCCCAGCACCACGGGCACTCTGACTTTCAGGGCAGGAGCTGAGCTTGAGGTAGGCTTCCCTGGCCAACCCCGCCCTTTTTAAGCATCGGGTCAGCGTGGCCTCCATGGGGAGGGGTGTGGGGGTCTCTGATGGCGGGCATCTTTCCACACCGCGTTCACCTGCTGATCCGCCACCCCAGCAGCCTTCCACGCACTCGCCTCTTGTGGCGTTGATTTTCTCAAGGTGGGGAAGGAGTGCTGAGCAAAAGAAAGGCCCAGGGCAGGGGAACTGGGTGGGTGTGAGCCGGGCGTGAGCAGGAGGCGGCCATCACCTGACCTCTGAGTCATGGCCAGAGCTGGCCCAGGCTGTCTGCCAGCAGAGCCTTCGAGATGGAGGAGTTTCCCTCTCTGGTGGGAAAAGCAGACCTGTCACCCCTGCTTCAGCTCAGGATAGGAGGGTGTAGGGGTGGGGGCGGGGGGAGCTCCGGCTTTCTGACTCTGCTGAACCTCAGTTTTGTCATCTGTGATATGCCAACCCCGTGGAGCTCTCTGAAGCTGCTCGGAATGGGTAATAGCCCCAGGCAGGGCTCAGCTGGGCAAGGAGAGGAGCAAGAGCGGCCTCAGGTCCCAGGCCTGGGGGCAGGTGGTCATTGAACAGGAAACCAGAACCTGGTCTGAGAACCACTAGGCCAGGCTGACGAGGCCGAAATCCCTGAACCAAGCTCTGGCTCCCAGCTCCATCATGGAGCCAGAGGTGGCCTGGCTTGGGGAGTAGTGGGTGACCATTAGCAGCAGGGTTACCAGCAGTCATCTCAAGGCAGGAGGACCAATGACCAGAAGCCGTGGCAGGGAGTTGCTGTCTGGGCTCTGTCTTCACTAGGGTACTAGATCCTCTATTCTGCCCCCGAGTGGTGGGGGCCCCATCATGGGGGGTCAAGCATCCTGGACGCTACAGGGCCTAGGGTGGCCCAGGCACTGGTGGCCCCTGCTGGCTGGCACTTGGGCCCATGGCAAGGCGATCCCTGAGCTCTCTGTCCTCCCTCCCCGGGGCAGGAGAGGAGGCCCCTGGGCAGCAGCCAGCAGCATCCCTAACCATAGATGGGGGAGCTGCAGCCCAGGAGGTAGGTGCTGGGCCTGGGCCCTGCAGCAGCCCAGGGGGCTCAGTGGGGACACCAAGGAGGTGACGAGGCTGCACTCCCAGCCCTGTAAAGCAGCAGCCCACCACGAGGGGGGGTGTGTGTGTCCCAGCCTTGCTCCCAAAGATGTCAGAGGTGATTTGCATTCAGACATCTTAGAAATTGGTCACCTGTAATCCCAACAGAGTCTCGCTCTGTCACCCAGGCTGGAGTGCAGTGGTGCAATCTCATCTCACTGCAACCTCTGCCTCCTAGGTTCAAGCGATTCTCCTGCCTCAGCCTCCCAAGTATCTGGGACTACAGGCATGCATCACCACACCCAGCTAATTTTTGTATTTTTAGTAGACACGGGGTTTCACCATGTTGACCAGGCTGTTCTTGAACTCCTGACCTCAGGTGATCCACCCACTTCAGCCTCCCAAAGTGCTGGAATTACAAACATGAACTGCTGCACCCTGCCCCTGTTTATCTTTTAAGGAATAGAGTGACTCAGGGAAGAGGCATGGGGAATCGTGCGCTCCATCCTGTCTGGTCTTCAAGGCATCCCCCTGGAGAGCTGCGCCTTGTCACAGAGTCAGGGCTTGGTGACATTATGTTGACAACCGAAATGAGCAGATGGCTTCTTATATTTGCTGCTCTGTCTCCCACACCCTAAGGTTTGTTAAAAGAGTGAAATCGCTGGCTAATTAGTGGTTGGTCTACCATGGGTGTCTCCAGGGATGTCCCCAGTGGGGTGGATTCCTCTGCATCTCCAGGGCTGGGGTTCTAGAAACTGCTTTATCGTTTTCGTCTTTTGTGTGTTTGTTGTAAGTTTTGCGCAGGATTCTCATGAACACTCTACCCCCGACCTCTCAAATGCACAATCTCAAGCCCTGGCCGCATCTGCTGACCCTGAATCTGCATTTCAGCCCCGCTTTGGGGTCCGTGGGCTTGCCGGGACATGGGAGCCTCACCCGCACTGTGACAGGGTCTGGGGGGAGGTGGCACTTAGGAAAACCCAGGGTGGGTCACGATAGCCTTCCTGGAGACCCTGACTGCACCCCTGCTGAGAGCTCAGATTTGCTTGGGTGGGTGTGTGTGTGTGTGTGTATGTGTGTGTGCAAGTGTTTGGGTAGGGGTGTGGTGTGTGTGTGTGCATGAGTGGGTGGGTGTGTATGTGTGTGCATGTGTGTCTGTGTGTGCAAGTATACACCACACAGCAGCTAAGCCCTGGCAGGAGGTCTCAGAGGTGGGTCCATTGGAGTGCTGATGCCCACCCCGTGTGTCCTCTCAAGCACTCACTTTGCACCCCATGGTGTTCATCTCTAGAAGGACTAGCGCCGTTTCAGGAAGGTGCTGCTGGGTGGGCTGTGGCCCAGGAATCACAAGGTAGGGGGCAAACGTGCTCTCTGGATGTGGCAGCCCTGGGGAGAGGAAGAGGAGGAGTCCCAAAGGTGGAGAGGCCCGCAGCCGAAGCCCCTCCCAGAGGAGGGAAGACTTCCGAAGAAGAGAGAGGGACTGGGAAGCGTGTAGGCTAAAGGGGTGCCCACAATAAGCGTGGACCCATTTGTCATTTTCCGTTTGACCATGAAAGTAATAGCTTAAAGCCAGGCACGGTGGCTCACACCTGTAGACCTAGCACTTTAAGAGGGTAAGGTGGGTGGATTGCTTGAGCTCAGGAGTTGGAAATCAGCCTGGGCAACAGGGTGAAACTCTGTCTCTTTAAAAAAATTGTAAAATTAGCCAAGTGTGGTGGCACGTTCCTGTAATCCCAGTACTCGAGGCCAATGTGGAAGGATCACATGAGTCTGGGAGGGCACACGGGGTGGGCTGTGGTGAACTATGACCACACCACTGCACCGCAGCCTGGCTAACAGAGCGAGACCCTGTCCCTGCAAAAAAAAAAAAAAAAAAAAGCCTATAATTACTACTTCTGGGTCTACACCCAAAAACTTGGAAGCAGGATCTCAAAGAGATATTTGCACACCCGTGTTGTTTGTAGCGACGTTCTTCACAACCACAAAAAGGTGGAAGCTACCAAAGGTCCATCGTGAGCTGAATGGATACGCAATGTGGTCATCCACGCAAGCGAATATTCCTCAGCCTCAAAGAATGAAGTCCTGATACATGCTACAACATGAATAAGACTTAAAAACCTGATGTGACGTGAAAGAAGCCAGCCAGCAAAGACCACATCCTGGATGATTCCATTCCAAAATGTTCAGAATAAGCAAATCCGTAGGGACAGAAAGTAGAGTGGTGGTCGGCAGGCCCTGGAGGGGGGTTTAAGGAGTCGTTGATGGGATTCGAGTTTAATTTTGCAAGATAAATAGAGTTCTGGAGATTGCACAGCAACATGAATGTTACTTAACACTACTGAACTGCACATTTGTTTGTGTGTATTTTACCACAGTAAACACGCAAGGAAAAGGAGGAGAGGGGAGCAAAGGAGGGAAGGGAGGGCAGGAAGCTAGCTTCCACCTTTTGACTGTTGTGAAGAATGTTGCTATGAACACGAGTGTGCAAATATCTCTTTGAGATCCTGCTTCCAATTCTTTTAGGTATAGACCCAGAAGCCTTTTTTTTTTTTTTTTTGAGATAAGAGTCTCACTTTGTCGCCCAGGCTGGAGTGCAGAGCCGCCATCTCAGCTCACTGCAGCCTCCACCTCCCGGGTTCAAGCGATTCTCCTGCCTCAGCCTCCCAAGTAGCTGGGACTGTAGGCGCCTGCCACCACACCCAGCTAATTTTTGTATTTTTAGTAGAGACAGGGTTTCACCATGTTGGCCAGGATGGTCTCAATCTCTTGACCTCGTGATCCACCTGCCTAGGCCTCCCAAAGTGCTGGGGATACAGGCGTGAGCCACCTGCCCGGCTGACCCAGAAGTCTTATTTATAGGTCAATTTTTTTTTTTTTTGGTGGGGACAGGGTCTCTCTCTGTTGCCCAGGCTACAGTGCAGTGGTGGCATAATCACAATCACGGCTCACTGCAGCCTCAACCTCCCGGGATTCCGCGATCCTCCCACCTCAGCCTCCAGAGAAGTTGGGACTGCAGACACGTGCCACCACACCTGGCTAATTTTTTTTAATAAGGAAGGGAAGGAGGGAGGAAGGGAGGGAAAGGAAGGGAAAGGGAGAGAAGGAAGGGAAGGAGGAAGGGAGGGAAAGGAAGGGAAAGGGAGAGAAGGAAGGGAGGGAAAGGAAGGGAAAGGGAGAGAAGGAAGGGAGGGAGGAAGGAGAAAAGAAAAGGAAAGAAGGAAAGATAGAGAAGGAAGGAAAGGGGAGAGGAAGACTCCTTCCTTCCTTGCAGTCCCCTGTAGCTGCTTTCCTCGGGAGCATGAACTGATCGTCTTGGTCTCTCTACTGAGACTGGAGTGGAGGGACACAGCACTCCATCAGGGGGACCGTGGTCCCCAACTCCAGGGCTGTCCAGCGGTAAAGCAGGCAGTAGCCTCAGAAATGCTGGGAGGAGTAGGGAGGCCGCTGAGGCACAGGAGCCTCAGGGATGCAACTGGCACAGACTGGAGATGAGCCCCTAAGAACCATGATGCTCTTCCTGGCCCCTGTGTAGTTGGGCATGGCGATGTGACCAGCCCTGGCCAGTGAGTTCTAAGTGGAAGTGATGCAGGGCACTCTAGAGCTGGAGTATTTCATTGCCAGACAGAGACCCCTCCAGGACTGTCCTTCCCTCTGCCACAGTGGTTGGCAGTGTCCCAGGCAAGCCTGCTCCAGCAGGCAGACGTGCGGCATGGCTACGGTGGTGGAGGCCCCTGTGATTGGGAGATGCTTGTTGCTTGGCACAACCAGGTTTGACTTGACGCTACACCCTTTTTCCCAGTACTCTAGAATCACACAGTCCGTGAGTGGGGAGAAGGCTGGCATGGGATATTTTGTTGTATATATTTATGTATGTTATACACCCCTCATGGGCAGAGCCAGGACCTCCAGGGTCTGATCCTAAGTTGGGCACTGTGTGACATTGGGCAGGTCACCCTGTCCTCAGTTTCCTGATCTATAGCCGGGATCTTCCCCAGCTATGAAATCAGTGACCGGTGCTGTTTCTTTGCCTGTCTGTGCAAGGTGGACTCACATGAAGAGCAGGGCTATTAGATTGTAAACTCCAGACCCAGACACTTCTGACAAAGGAGCTCTGTGCAGGTGACAAGCATCGGGCAGACGCCCACTTAATGGTTTTTGACCTGAAGGTGATAATGGCTTAATAATAAACGGATGTTTTTACCCCCAAGAACCCTTCTCCTCATTGACTGATGTGTTTGCAGAGAGCTCAGAACTGCTCTCACAGGCTGTAAAAAGCTATAAAAATGTAAACTATCATCGACATCATCTGCAAGAGGAATTTCTCATGCTGACATTTCTCTCCTCATTATGGGGATTCATGTCAGCCTGTGTTTGGTGGGGGAAGAGGCCAGGGGAGCATCAAATATGAGGATGTGGGATCAGGCGGGCTCTTATTTGCAAGCAGCCGAGGCAGATGCCAATGATCATGCAGAGAAGGAGTTTACTGAAGAATGTTGCGAGCTCCTAGAGCTGTCATGAGGTGGATGAGCCAAGCCCACTTCCAGGAACAGTGTCCCAAATCACCCCACACGACAGTGGGCCTGATGGGAAACCGGCAGCATTGCAGCCACCTCACAGGGAAGGCTCCCAACGCATATGGGGAGGCTCCCACTGCCAGATGCTCCCTCAGCACAGCGAGGCTCTCATGATATGGGGACGATCCCACTGCACAGGAGGCTCCCTGGAGCAGCGAGGCTCCATCATAGAGGACAGGCCACTGCCTGGAGGCAGCTCCCACAGCACAAGCGAGGTGACTCTCCCCATGATCTGGGGGCGGTCACTGCACAGGCGGCTCCCACAGCACAGGCTCCCATCATCTGAGGGGAGGCCACTGCAGACAGCTCCCACAGGCATGGCCAGGAGCTCCCATCATCACGGGGAACCCAGGCCAGCACTGAGCATCCCACAGCAGCGGGCTCCCATCATCACGGGGGCCCGATCCGCTGCACAGACGCTCCCACAGAGCAGCGAGGCTCCCATCATATGGGGATGATCCCACAGCACAGATACTCCCATTGCATAGATGCTCCCCACACACTGAGAGGCTCCCATCACATAGGGAGGCTCCCACTGCACAGATGCTCCCAGCACACAGAGAGGCGCCCATCGTATGGGGATACTCCTGCTGCACAGATGCTCCCCACACACAGAGATGCCCCAGTTACACTGGACCAAACCCAACTGCCACCAGCGCCGATACCCATTATGTTCCAGGCACTCCACTTTGTAGCCACTGTGCCCTCCCTCACCACCCAAGCTGGGCATTGTTGGGGACACCCTCTTCAGGATTATGAATTCTAGGGCAGCCTCCTCTCTCATGGTGGACATCACAATGGTGCAGCCTGTCACTGTCTGGGCCCTGGTGGCAAAGGGACCGGGTAAACCCGTTGTCAGGCCACCTTGGGGCTGTGAGATGTCTGTAAGGTCTTGAGTGCCAATATGGTAAAGGCATTTGAGGGGTGGGCAGGTCGGTACACAAGCTCAGCGTCCACCCTGCTGTCAACCAGGGCAGCCGGAGCACGGCCACCTCAGCTGCAAATCAGAAGGGTTTCCATTATTAGACCCAAAGATCCCAAAAAACACAGTGGAGAGTGCACACACCTTCAGTGTGCCAGCAGCACTAACCACACAACGCATTTGCTCTGACACGGGTCCAGGGCACGAATTAGACGGGCAGGGGTCAGGGAACCTGCCTGGGTTTCTGGGCCAGGCTACACAGGGATAAAGCAGGCCCCTTAAGCGACTGAATCCCAGGATCCTGGCCCATAAAGGGAGAGGGTTGGAAGATGATCTTCCACATCCCTTTATCCCTTTTGCCCTAACCTGGCAGTCATACACCCAAATCGGGGGGCAGTGTTGGCTTCGTGGTTTTAATAAGGTTAAAAGCAGGCCAAGTCTTAGCTCAAGCAGCTGGCAGGCTGAGTTAATTTGGGAGAAGGGCCGGGCGCGGTGGCTCAAGCCTGTAATCCCAGCACTTTGGGAGGCCGAGATGGGTGGATCACAAGGTCAGGAGATCGAGACCATCCTGGCTAATCCGGTGAAACCCCATCTCTACTAAAAAATACAAAAAAACTAGCCGGGCGAGGTGGCGGGCTACAAGTCCCAGCTACTCGGGAGGCTGAGGCAGGAGAATGGCGTGAACCCGGGAGGCGGAGCTTGCAGTGAGCTGAGATCCGGCCATTGTACTTCAGCCTGGGCGACAGAGTGAGACTCCGTCTCACAAAAAGAAAAAAAAAAAAAAATTTGGGAGAAAACAAATGGGAAGCCTAAGACCTTGGACATAGATCTTTTATTCCCTCTTCCTTGAAATTCTCCATCCCCAGGCATTTATTTATGTGGAACTTGCTGCTTGGAGGAGAACCAACTCTGCGACTTCAGAAACATTTGTAAGAGCAAATTTAATAAAGCCGAGAATAATACCATTCAGATGTAATTCCTTTACTTTGCATGATTATTCCTTCTTTGCTATTGCAAGGCATTTGAAATGCAAGGAGTTATTGTGATAGCAACAAAAGGAAATGGCTAACTGGTTGATTACTGATTAAACAGTGCTTGGGGGAAAAACAGAAGAAAGAACTTGAAAAGGGAACCGGCCTGGGTTGTACAGTTCTTTTATATTTCTTTTTCCTTTGATTATGAATGGCAGAGCACACCTGCATTCTTCGCCACACAATCATTCAGCATTGTTGCTTTATTGTATGTATGTTAATATCGCTAAGCTATGGTGGTGAAATTTGTATGAGATTTTCACAAAACACAAATGCAAGGAGGGTGGTTTTCCCCCTGACATCTCTTAATGCTGTAAAATTATTCTGCCAGCCGTAGGCCGACTAGGGGGGTGGTTTCCCTTACGCCTGTCCAAAGTCGCTTTTTAAAACAGAAACCCTGCAAATTGCCCTTCTTTCATGAGGGCCGGAGCTTACATGGTAATATAAAAAATGTTTACATTCCACAACAGGAAAAGAGAACCCTGCACCCAGTGCCAGATGAAAACGATCAAGTGTGTGTACGTTGCTGGAATAAGACATTGTCACTCGCTTGTCATGTTTTGCGAGCATTCATTGCTCTCAAACACACTTCCTGTGTTTGACCTAGAAATAGGCTGCACTTCTGATCTGCCCAGAGGCTCAGCTATCTATGTTCATTAGAAGGTAGACAGCACCACACTTTCTTACCACGTCGAGTCCTTCAAGCGCCAGGAAAGTATAAAATAATAACACACAAATTGTGTTGTGTTCGTTGAACAGGCCGCAGGCTAGGATGGTTACGAATTCTTTGCACAAGAAGAAGGCAGCTGCTTAGGTGTTGAGAGAATGAAATGGAGGTTGTCCGTTCATATTGTCAGAGGGGTTTGAACCAGAGGGACTCCATCTTGAATAGGGGCTGGGGAGAATTAGGCTGAGACCTACTGGGCTGCATTCCCAGGAGGTTAGGCATTCTTAGTCACAGGATGAGATAGGAGGTCAGCACAAGCTGTAGATCACAAAGACCTTGCTGATAAGATAGCATGCTGGGCCGGGCACGGTGGCTCACACCTGTGATCCCAGCACTTTAACAAGCCGACATGAGTGGATCACCTGAAGTCAGGAGTTCGAGACCAGCCTGGCCAACATGGTGAAACCCCGGCTCTACTAAAAATACAAAAATTAGCTGGGTGTGGTGGCAGTGCACCTGTAATCCCAGCTACTCGGGAGGCTGAGGCAGGAGAATCACTTGAACCTGGGAGGTGGAGGTGGCAGTGAGCCGAGATGGTGACACTGCACTCCAGCCTGGGTGACAGAGCAAGACTCTATCTCAAAAAAAAAAAAAAAAAAAATAGCTGATAAAGAAGCTGGCCAAATCCCACCAAAACCAAGATGGCGATGAAAGTGACCTCTGGTCGTCCTTACTGCTCATTATACGCCAAGTATAATTCATTAGCATGCTAAAAGACACTCCCACCAGTGCCATAACAGTTTACAAACGCCATAGCAACAGCAGGAAGTTGCCCAATATGATCTAAAAAAGGGTGGACTCTCAGTCCCAGGAATTGCCTGTCCCTTTCCTGGAAAACCCATAGATAATCCACCCCTTTTGCCTCCCTCAGAGTCCCAAGTAGCTGGGATCCTCCTGCCTCAGCCTCCCGAGTAGCTGGGATTACAGGCACCCACCACCATGCTCAGCTAATTTTTGCATTTTTAGTAGAGATGGGGTTTCACCTTGTTGGCCAGGCTGCTCCCAAACTCCTGACCTCAGGTGATCCACCCACCTCAGCCTCCCAAAGTGCTAGGATTACAGGTGAGAGCCATCGCGCCCGGCCAGCTTGGATCATTCTAATCTCTTCTGAAATGAAGGAGAAACCACTGCCAAGAGCCTCTGGAAAGGCTTGGTGGGCGGCAGGGGTGCTGGGGGGGGGTGGGCGGCAGGGGTGCTGGGGGGGTGGGCGGGTCCCAACTTCATGGAGGGTACGTCTTTATCAGCAGCGTGAGAATGGACTAACACGTCCTCTAATCAGACTCCTCCACAACTGTCCAGTTTTCATCAAACCGAAGCGTAGAAATACACACTGTTCTGTTGCTTTGGATCTTCATTTCCTTATGAAAGTTCCTATGTCAAAATAAACCTTACATTAAACACGTGTGTAGGTTTTTCTCTTGTAAATCTGTCTTTTGTTATAGGGGCCTCAGCCATGAACCGAGCCATGGTTGAGGAAAAGATCTCTTTTTATCCCCAACACAAGCACTCCCTGTGTGCCAGGCTCTGTCATCAGGGCTTGGGGAGAGAGAAAGGGGGGGCACGATAAGCCCCAACCATCCAGGCAAAGTATAGTTACTCTGGCCTGAACTGCTCACTGTGGCTGGAGGAAGGCCTGTGTTGATTGGCGCAGGCCCCGTTCCTTCCAGAACCTGAAATAATCATTGTGGCAGGGAGTCGTTGACCTAAAGGAAAAAACGGAGGCAAAATTAATATAAGTAAGAGTATATTTGGGGGCTGGGCACGGTGGCTCACGCCTGTAATCCCAGCACTTTGGGAGGCCCAGGCGGGCACATAACCTGAGGTCGGGAGTTGGAGACCAGCCTAACCAACATGGAGAAACCCCATCTCTACCAAAAGTACAAAATTAGCTGGGCGTGGTGGCGCATGCCTGTAATCCCAGCTACTTGGGAGACTGAGGCAGGAGAATTGCTTGAACCTGGGAGGCAGAGGTTGTAGTGAGCAGAGATCACACCATTGCACTCCAGCCTGGGCAACAAGAGCGAAACTCTGTCTCAAAAAAAAAAAAGTATATTTGGGTCAGGTTTGAGGACTGCAACCTGGGAGTATACATTCAAGTTGCCCTGAATATTCACTTTGATTAGTAACAGTTACAAGTAGGTTTTTAAAGGAAAAGAAGGTAAATTGTTTACCAAGAATTTACATTAAAATAACATAAATTGGCAGGGTGCAGTGACTCACACCTGTAATCCCAGCAGTTTGGGAGGCCAGGGTGGGTGGATCACCTGAGGTCAGGAGTTCAAGACCAGTCTGGATAACATGGTGAAACCCTGTCTCTACTAAAACTACAAAATTAGCCGAGCATGGTGGCAGGTGCCTGTAATCCCAGCTACTTGAGAGACTGAGGCAGGAGAATTGCTTGAACCTGGGAGGCAGAGGTTGCAGTGAGCGGAGATTGCGCCATTGCACTCCAGCCTGGGCGACAAGAGCGAAACTCTGTCTCAAAAAAAAAAAAAAAAGTAAATTGTTCTATAGAGCTTCTGCATAGCAAAAAGAAATTATCAACAGAATAAACAGACAATGAGAGAAAATCTTTGCAAACTATGCATCTGACAAAGGACTAATATCCAGAAACAATAAGGAACTTAAACGAATCAACAAGAATAAAATAATCCTATTAAAAAGTGGTCAAGGGGCCAGGCACGGTGGCTTGTGCCTGTAATCCTAGCACTTTGGGAAGCCGAGACAGGCGGATCCCTTGAGGTCAGAAGTTTGAGACCAGCCTGGCCAACATGGTAAACCCTATTTCTACTGAAAGTACAAAAATTAATGGTACCATGTGTTTGTAATCACAGCCACTTGGAAGCCTGAGGCGGGAGAATTGCTTGAACCCAAGGGAGGAGGTTGCAGTGAGCCGAGGTGGCGCCACTGCACTCCAGCCTAGGTGACAGAGCAAGACTCTGTCTCAAAAAAAAAACCAAAAAGACAAAAGACGTGAACAGACACACTTCTCAAAAGAAGACATACATGCATACAAGCAGCCAACAAACATGAAAAAATGCTCAGCCTCACTAATCATCAGAGAAGTGCAAATCAAAACCACAAGGAGAAACCATTTCACATCAGTCAGAATGGCTATTATTATTATTATTTTCTGCCAGCATCTTGATTTTGGACAGAATGGCTGTTATTAAAAAGTCAAAAAATAATAGATATTGGTGAGGCTGCAAAGAATGGGGAATACTTATACACTGTTGGTGGGAATGTAAATTAGTTCAGCCACTGTGGAAAGCAGCTTGGAGATTTCTGAAAGAACTTGAAATAGAATTACCGTTCAACCCAGCAATCCCATTAGTGGGTATACACCCAAAAGAAAATAACTCATTCTACCAAAAAGTCACCTGCACTCATATGTGCATAGCAGCACCATTCACAATAGGTTAGATACGGAGTCAGCTGAGGTACCCATCAACAGTGGATTGGATAAAGAAAATGTGGTACGTATCCAACATGGAATACTATGCAGTCATGAAAAAGAATGAAATCATATCCTTTGCAGCAACATGGATGCAGCTGGAAGCCATTATCCTAAGTGAATTCATGCAGAAACAGAAAACCAAAGATGACATGTCTTACTTCTAAGGGGAAGCTAAACCTTGGTTACCCACAGATATAAAGATGGGAACAAGAGACACTGGGGACTCCAAAAGGGCGAGGGGAGTAGGGCAAGGGCTGAAAAACTTCCTATTGGGTACTGTGCTCGCTACCTGGGTAAGGAGATCAACAGAAAACCAAATCTCAGTGTCACCCAATATATTCCCTAACAAACCTGCACATGTGCCCCCTGAATCTGAAATAAAAATAAGTTGTTGATGGGCTACACATTGTTCTCTGTAGCACAAGTTGCACGAATATGCAGATAATGGCTGAGGCAGTGAGTCAGGAACAAAATGCCTTTAAACCATGGCCCACGGCCGGGTGCGGTACCTCACACCTGTAATCCCAGCACTTTGGGAGGCCGAGGTAGGTGGATCACTTGAGGTCAGGAGTTCAAGACTAGCCTGGCAAACATGGTGAAACCCCGTCTGTACTAAAAATACAAAAAATTAGCTGAGCATGGTGGCGGGTCCCTGTAATCCCAGCTACTTGGGAGGCCGAGGCAGGAGAATTGCTTGAACCCAGGAGGTGAAGGTTGCAGTGAGCCAAGATCGCCACTGCACTCCAGCCTGGGCGACAGCGCGAGATTCTGTCTCAAAAAAAAAAAATAAATAAAGTAAAATAATGAATAAATAAAATAAGAAATGGGGAAATGGATCAGCAAGAAAGTGCCCACCCCAGGCATGGGTGCTGTGCGGGACGGGGACGCGGCCCAGGCGGGAATCGGGGCGCCCAGGGTGCGATGTGCGAGGGGTCCCTGAGTGCGCGTGCTCCGCCCGACCCCGCCCTGTCCCCCTCCCCCTACACACAGGTGGACCCAGTGTCAGCTCGTGCACCTGGGAAATCGCTCCCGCCCGGTAGCAGGGGCGAGGGGGCGGGGGGGCGGGGGGCGGAGCCTGCCCGGGAGCCACGTCCGGGGAGGGGCCAGGTGAGCGGTGGACCCGGAACGCAGGTGGGGGCCGGCGGGGTCCGTGGCTAGTTAAGGCGGGCGGCGGCGGGAGGGAGCGTGCAGGGAGGGGCCGTGCTCCGGGGGGGGCGCCGCGGGGGCTCTCAGGGCGTGCGCGGGGACAAGGGGCCGCTGGCCAGGTAGGGACGCCCAGGCGGGCGCGACGTCACGTGCGGCCTTGGGGAGCCCCTCCGGCCGGCGCGCAGCCTCCAGTTCCCCTTGGGCTCCAGACTCCTTCTCCCTTCACCTCCTTTCTTCCCCGCCCCCCACCGTCCCCTTCTCTGCTTTTTCCCCTATCCTATTCCGTCTCACGCCGCACAGCCTCCCCCGCCCTCGCCTCTCTCTGCCTGGGATTTGGTCTGGTCTGGCAGGACGGTGTCAGCTCAAACGTTCCCTTTTTGCTTCTGTCATGGGGTCTCGGGTTAGGCCGGGTCAGCGCCTAGGGGAGGCACCCCCTCCCCCCACCAAACCTACAAGGTGGGTGAGGTCATTCTGGTTTCACAGATGAGAAAACGGAGGCTGGGGCAGGTGCTGCGCTGATTCAATCTCAGCGGTTGGGTGTCTGGTCGGTTCAACACACAGTGGGTGGAACCCCCAGGAGTTAAAAGCAGAAACTTTTGTTGTTGTTGTTTTGACACTGAGTCTCGCTGTGTCGCCAGGCTGGATTGCAGTGGCGCGATCTCTCCTCCTGGGTTCACGCGATTCTTGTGCCTCAGCCTCCAGAGTAGTTGGGATTACAGGCACTGACACCACGCCCAGCTAATTTTTGCATTTTTAGCAGAGACAGGATTTCGCCATGTTGGCCAGGCTGAACTCCTGACCTCAGGCGATCCGCCCGCCTGGGCCTCCCAAAGTGCTGGGATTACCAACGAGAGCCCCCGGGCCCTGCCTAAAAGCCCAAAGTTGAAACTAATCCGCTAGCAGCCTCGGAGGTCGTCAGGAAGGCGGAGAGGCCCTGCCTTTCACTGTCCCTCAGTGTGGGGTGGGGTGGGGGGGGCTCCTGAGAATCCCTGGGGCTCTGTCACACCCTGGCTTGGAAATTTCCCAGGAGCCTTGGGAGGAGTGTGAAGGCCCCGGAGAAGGAACCGCAGAGTCCACCGGGAAGGAGGGCGGGATTGTTTGGCGGGATGGGGACAGGGCCTTGGCCACCGGCTTCAGGCTTTTGTGGCAGAGGCTATGTGGATTCCAGAGGGCTCTGTGCCCTCCCTCGCTTGCCTGTGAACAGTGTTGACATTTGTCCGGCTGGGAACTCAGCACTTAAGACTCAGCCGTTTCAGAAGTCGATGTCCTTTGGTTGGCCTCCCTGGGGTGCGTTTGAGGGGAGACCCTCTGGGCCCTGCGCTGTGGGTGAGGATGCCCTTGCAGGAGCATGTGTGGGGCTTAGCTGCAGGGGAGTGCACTGCTCCGGAGTCCTGCCCCACCTGCCTTCACGGGGAGTCTCCCTGGAGCTTCTGGCAGCCTGTTGTGTCCAGATTTCTGTGTCCCTGGGAGGCAGAGGACCTGGCTGAGTGACTGTCTCTCCAAGTTAGGTCTTTGGGCCCCCGTTTTCTCACCTCTCAGATGAGTGTCATAAACCTTCAGTTTGTCTTGAGGCTGGGGAAGTCGGGGGTGGGGATCATGTCAGGGCTCAGGAGAGGCAGGCACTGCACTGCTCAACAACCATGATGGGGCCTGCCTTTCACTCCCTTGACCTGGAGTCAGTTGCTGGCCACTGTGCTTGGTTTCCTCATCTGCAAAATAGGGGCCACGTCATTATCGACTGACTCATAGGGCCATTGGGATAACTAAATGAGTTAATGCATGCGAAGCGCAGGTGTTCCTGTTTAGTGGTCTTGGTTCTGTCTCCTGACCTTGGGGGAAGGTCTTGCCTGGGGAGACGAGAGAAGAATGAGCTTTGTTTAGAGCCTGCTCTTTCCACGCTGAAGGCCAGGGCCAAGCCGTTCGTTCTTCAGTGGCCTGGACAGAGCAGTGGCTTTCCAGGGGAGGAGAGTGGAGCCGGTGACTGTCCAGAAGGAACTGGTTGGGTAGGTCTGAATTCCTGAAACTCCTGGGTAGCTCCCCACTGCCTTCCCCTACCTGGCCATAAAATGAAAACAAGCAAAGGGCAGTGGGTTTGTCTGGGCTGCAGTGGGTTTGTCTGGGCTGCAGATTTGTGGCTCTCGGCTGGGGTGGGAGGCTCTGAGGCCCCTGCAGCTGGGACTCCCACCTGACTCTCCAAAGCAGACCCCATGCTGTTGTACTTCCTTGTGTTTTTTATAAGAGGGTTTATTTTTTCGTTTGTTATTTTTATTTGTGGAGAATTTTAGACATTCAAAGGATGTGCAATGAGCCGCCATCTCCCAGCGTCAACCATAGCCACCCTGCAACCACCCTGGCCTGTGCTAACCCCACCCCGCCCCCTGCCCTGTACACCTACCCCCACCCTTCCTCCAACTCACCCCACCCACCCCATACACCTACCCCCGCCCTTCCTCCAACTCACCCTTCCACCCTCTCACCCCTTCCCTTCCCTCCCCTCCCTATTCCCCATATCATTTTACAGCAGCTCCCAGACCTCACACTCCATAAATACTGCAAGGTGAATCCTTTTTCTAAAAAATTTTTTCCTCCAGCTTTATTTAGGCATAATTGGCAAACAAAACTAGTGCACACTTACAGTGATCAATGTGATGTTTTGATATATGAATGCATTGTGATATGTTAGATCAAGCCTGAACACCCCCTGCCACTTTTTTTCCCGCATTACTGCCGTACTATTCATATTTAAAACGATTAGCAACAATTTTTTATTTTTTCCTTTTTTCGAGACAGGGTCTTGCTCTGTTGGTCAGACTAGAGTGTGATTATAGCTCACTGCAGCCTCAAACTCCTGGGCTTAAGGGATCCTCCCACGTGAGTCTCCCAAGTAACTCAGATGACAGGTTCACACTACCCTGCCTGGTTTGTTTTTAAATTTTTGTAGAGACGAGGTCTTGCTTTGTTGCCCAGGCTGGTCTTGAGCTCCTGGGCTCAAGCAGTCCCCCCATCTTGGCCTCCCAAAATGTTGGGATTACAGGTGTGAGCCACTGCGCCTGGCAGCAACAAATTCTTAATATCAGCCAATGCTCAGTCAGTATTGAATTTCTCAATTGCCTTAAATATTTAATTGTTGGTTTTTTTGTTTTTTTTTTTTTTGAGACAGTTTCGCTCTTGTTGCCCAGGCTGGAGTGCAATGGCTCGACCTCGGCTCACCACAACCTCTGCCTCCCAGGTTCAAGCGATTCTCCTGTCTCAGCCTCCCAAGTAACTGGGATTATAGGCATGCACCACCATGCCTGGCTAGTTTTGCATTTTTAGTAGAGACAAGGTTTCACCATATTGACCATGCTGGTCTCAAACTCCTGACCTCAGGTGATGTGCCCACCTTGGCGTCCCAAAGTGCTGGGATTACAGGCGTGAGCCACCATGCCTGGCCCTTTGATCTTTTAAATTCCTTCCAAACTTTAACCCCTACTCCTTCAGAATGTTTTGTTGTTTTGTTTTTGAGATGGAGTCTCACTCTGTCACCCAGGCTGCAGTGCAGTGGCCTGATCTCAGCTCACTGCAACCTCCGCCTCCTGGGCTCAAACGATTCTTGTGCCTCAGCCTCCAGAGTAGCTGGAGTTACAGGTGCCTGTCACCACACCTGGCTATTTTTTTTTTTTTTTTTTTTTTTGCATTTTTAGTAGAGAGAGGGTTTCATGTTGGCCAGGCTAGTTTCGAACTCCTGACCTCAAGTGATCTGTCCACCTTGGCCTCCCAAAGTGCAGGGATTACAGGTGTGACCCACTGCCCCCAGCCTGTGCTGCTTTTTCATAGGAGCCAGTGGCCTCCACCTCGGAGGCACAGAGGGAGATCCCTGCATGGGGTCACAGAGGGAGTTGGAACAGGTGGAAGGCACAGGGCTGCCTGAAGTTCTCCAGGGACCCGTGGCAGTTTCCTCTCTGGCTGCAGGGAGGGCAGGTCTCTTTGGGCTGGCTAAAGCGTAACCAGATCTTTCTGTAAAGAGTCATCTGAGGCCGGGCGCAATGGCTTACACCTGTAATCCCAATACTTTGGGAGGCCGAGGCGCTCGGATCACGAGGTCAGGAGATTGAGACCATCCTGGCCAACAACAGTTAGTCAGTTGTGGTGTGCACCTGTGTGCACCTGTAATCCCAGCTACTTGGGAGGCCAAGGCAGGAGAATCACTTGAACCCAGGTGGCAGAGGTTGCAGTGAACCAAGATCATGCCACTGCACTCCAGCCTGGGTGACAGAACAAGATTCTGTCTCAAAAAAAAAAAAAAAAGCATCTGAAGGCCAAGGTTGGGTGTTTGGGGGCTCCGTGAATCCCACTTTAATTTCCCAGGAGGCCGGTGAGGCGGTAGATTTGAATTGAGACTGAGTCATTGAATTGGACTTTAGCCAATGATGATAATAGAAACCATCTGTGGATCACTTACTTCGTGCGCTCCAGGTAGTGGAGAGGTGGGGGAACATGGCGTGTGCAAAGGCCGTGAGGTGGCAGTGGGGGTGTATTTGAGGGGCAGCCAGGAGGCCGGTGTGCCAGGGCAAAGGGAATGGGGTGGGAGTGAATGACATGAGCTCTGGAGGGCAGCAGGTTCAAACCACAGGCTCTTTCAGGCTTGTGCAGGGGTTTGAATGTTACTCCAAGAATGACAGAAAGTCCTTGACAGACGGTTGTCATGGGAAGCGCTGAGTAGGCAGTTTGGTTATTCAAGTCTGAGTTGGAAGAGAGGTCGGTCCTGAGATCCTGGTTTGGGAGTGGAGGACACGGATTTACCGTTTTTTAGGGAGGAGAAGAGAGAGCCCAGGGTCCCCCCGATAGGCCCAAGTGTGGATGGTGGGGATCGTGGCAGAGGCCCCAGCTGCGTCCACTTCAGGGACAACCTGGAATGACAGAAAGAGGTGAACAAGGTGGATGGTGGGGGTGACCCTGGAGTGTGAGTGGAACCAGGCCGGGCCTTGGATCCTGGGCTCTGTCCCAAGCCCTCTGCTTGTTCTTTTATTCAACAGACCTCCCAAGTCCCTGCTCATGTCCCCAACTCTGGGCTGGCTGAGCGCGGAGACTCAGACGTGAGTCAGACGTGGCCCTGCTGTCAGGGCACATGCAGTGATGGGTCAAGAAGAGCATTCAGGTACATGATGCAGACTGATGAGGGCTGGGATGGACCTGAGGGCTGCCAGAGCCCACAGGAAGCCCCTGTCCCAATCTGGGGTAGGCAGGGCACCTGGAGCATCAGGATGCTTTTGGCTGTAATTAACAGAAAACACAACTCTGAACTGGCCCAAAGTCGAGGGGGATGCATTGGCCCCTGTAGCTGCAAAAGTCTGGGGATAGTGTGGAGATCAGGTATGGCTTGATCAGGGGTTGGCTATTCCCTTCATTCTCTGTGGGCTGCTGGGTCTGCAGAGGGGCTGCAGTCCCCCAGGTCTCATCTGCATACCCAGCTGCATGGAGAGACTCCCACAGTGGTTCTCTATTGAGAAACAGGATCTTCTGTCTCAGAAGCACCTGGGATACTCAGGGGCCTGAAGGAACAGATTCCTGTGGTCAGGGAGATTGCCTTGTACTGATTAGCTCTGACTTGGGTTCCTGAATTAACCTTTGAAAAGGGAGATACGATTACTCTTAGCCTAATTGGGCAGGCCCTGGGAGGTGGGACAGCCCCACCTCTTGCAGCTGGAGGGTGTGCAGGTGAGAGTTGCGCACCTGAATGATGACCTGGGTGCCCTTGCGCAGGGCAACAGAGATGCTTGGCATCCCCTAAAGGCTGCGTGAGGAGCTCTGAGTGTTGACCCACAGGAGAGGGGGTGGCCCCAGCAGCCCTTTAGAGACCCCCTTGCTCTTTCAGGGTGCTGAAGTTCCCTGGGTTTGTGGGCAGCTTCTGACAAGGTCTTGATGCAGGTCACAGCTTGTTTGGACTTTGCTGCTGCCACTTTTGGGGGTCTCATGTGTCTGCCTGAACAGATGGCCTTGCACATGCCGTCTTGCCAATGTTGGGGACGCAGTGGTGGTGGTGATGAAGACTGGGTAGTGAGGGTCTGTATTAACCAATTTGTGCATACCTGAGACAAAAGAGTGGAAGTTACTTTTTATGGGATCCCACTGGGGGACCCTGGAATCCCAGCTCAGTAGTGACCCCCATTCAGCCATGAGCAAGAGCTCCTGCCCCCATCGTCCCCGGACTTTCCCAGGAGTCACTGGCCAGTGTCTGCCTCAGGTATGACTCTGTGCAAGCTTCTTTGTCTCTGGGTCTTGGAAGCTTAGGCCTGGGTGGCGTCAGACCCATCGCCTCCTCCTCCCAAGAGCCCTTGATCAGAACCCCCAGTTCCAAAACGAGAGCCTGCATTGTGCACATACCACAGCGAGCTCTTCCTCTGTATGCCCTGCACATTGGACGTGCCGCTCAAATTAAATTTGGTGCTAATTTGCCTGAGGTAAGTAGGTGTTAATTTGTAGATACAGCATTAAGATAATTGCTGTGAGGGTCTATTTGTGTCATGTGCAAATATATTTTTACAGCAACAAACCATTTTGCTGTGAATTATAAATAGAACAGTTGGGTGATTTGAAATCTCCTTTGCATAACATCCACTCTGCCAGCACGCCTGTTCGGGTCCACGTCTCTAATGAAGGGCTGCAGCCAGCCCAGCCCCACAGATGCTGATGGTTCCTATGTGCTCTTGTCCCCCACCCTGGGGGAGGCTCCAAGAGAAAGGGCTTGGCAGGGAGGGTCGGGAGGGAGTTGAGGTGTGTGCAGACTCACATGCAGGGCGAGGCAGGCTTTGGGGGATGGAGCTTCTGCTCTGAAGCCCACTGGGCAGGAGAAAGGGCCCACTTGTAATGTCTGGTTTATTTTCACTTCGTTTTGATGATTATGAAGGACCTGCATGTGCCAGGCCCTGTACTAGGTACCATGTTTACTGTTTGAGCAAGTCCAGGCATGGGCTTAGTCCTCATGAAACTTTGATCTGCAGAGAGGCCCATGTTAACATTAGCAAACGGATCACGGAAATAAGTGCGGTCAGCCTTCCATATCGGTGGCCTCTGTATCCGTGGGCTCCACATCTGTGACCTTTGTATTCGTGGGCTCCACATCTGTGTCCTTTGTATTCGTGGGCTCCACATCTGTGGCCTCTGTAACTGTGGACTCTGTATCCATGGACTCCGTATTATGGTTTCCTCATCTGTGGATTCAACCAACCATGGATTTAATGTATTGGGAAAAGAAAATAAATGGTTGTGTCTGTATTGAATTTATACAGACTTTTCTCCTTATTCCCTAAACAACACAATGTAAGAACTATTTACAGGCATTTATATTGTGTTAAGTATTACAGGTAATCTAGAGGTGATTCACAGCATACAGGAGGATGTGCATACATTATATGCAAATACTACACCATATTACAGCAGGGGCTTGAGCATCTGCGGATTTTTGTATCTGCCAGGAGTCCTGGAATGAATTCCCCAAGGGACATCTGTAAACTTGCACCTGGTTGAGAGCTATGAGTAATGGATACAGGGAGCTAAGAGTATATGGAGAGGGGCCTGCCATGCTCCTGTTTGAAAAGAGAGAATATATTAATTTTTACGCCACTGATAGACATACCCGAGACTGGGTAATTGATAAAGGAAAGAGGTTTAATTCACTTACAGTTCCATGTGGCTGGGGAGGCTTCACAATCCTGGTGGAAGTGAAGGAAGAACAAAGGGACGTCTTACATGGCAGCTGGCAAAGAGAATGAGAACCAAGCAAAAGGGAGTTCCCCTTATAAAACCATCAGGTCTCGTGATACTTATTCACTACCATGAGAACAGTGTGGGGGAACCCGCCCTCATAATTCAGTTACCTCCCACCAGGCCCCTCCCATAACACGTGGGAATTATGGGAGCTGCAATTCAAGATGAGATTTGGGTGGGGACACAGCCAAACCATATCAGAGAATTGACTTAACAGAGGTCAGAAGGACAGATAGGAGCTGACCTGCAGGTGGGGGCTGTGGTGTGATGAATCTTAGCTGAGCACAGTGGTTCACGCCTGTGATCCCAGTGACCTGGAAGGCTGAGGTGGGAGGATCACTTGAGGCCAGGAGTTTGAGACCAGTTTGGGCAATATGGTGAGACCCAGTGTGCACAAAATAGGGGACAAAGCCAGGTACGGTGCTGTGCACCTGTAGTCTCAGCTACTCGGAGGCTGAGGCGGGAAGATCGCTTGAGCCTGGGAGTTTAAGGCTGTAATGAACTATGATCATACCACTGCACTCCAACCTGGGCAACAGCATGAGACCCCATCTCTAAAACAAAAAAATCTTCATTAGGTCTTTGTCCCTGGTTCCTGGCAGAGCTCCTAAAACCCTTGGAAGAGCATCTTTTGTTTTTCACTATGAGTTCTCTTTTTTTTTTTTTTTGAGATGGAGTCTCACTCTGTCACCCAAGCTGCAGTGCAGTGGCACGATCTTGGCTCACTGCAGCCTCCACCTCCCGGGTTCAAGCAATTCGACTGCCTCAGCCTCCTGAGTAGCTGGGATTACAGGTGCCCACCACCCCGCCTGGCTAATTTTTGTATTTTTGTTAGAGACGGGGTCTCACCATGGTGGCCAGGTTGGTCTCAAACTCCTGACCTCAGGTGATCCACCTGCCTCAGCCTCCCAAAGTGCTGGGATTACAGGAATGAGCCACTGTGCCCATCGATTACAAGCTCTCTTGACCATACTTGGGTTTGTACTGTAAATAGCTTCAGGATGGGGGCTGTCCCAGAGGAATCAGCCATGTGTTTGAAGGTTGGAGCTATCAGTCCCTCACAACCTTTGGGGAGGGGAGAGAGACTGGAGTGTGAGTGGATCACCAATGGCCAGTGATGTATCCAGTCACGTCTACGTAACAAAACTTGGGTCAAAATTGTGAACAACAAGGCTAAGGGCCTGTTTTCATGCTGGTTGGGAAGGTGGGGAGAAACATGACTTTCCTTTATTCAGTGCCAGCTCATTCAATGAGCTAGGTGCTCAGAGTAAACTTACAGCCACAGATAATCTTCAGGCCGGGTGCGGTGGCTCACACCTGTAATTCCAGCATTTTGGGAGGCTGAGGCGGGTGGATCACTTGAGGCCAGGAGTTCGAGACCAACCTGGCCAACGTGGTGAAACCCCATCTCTACTAAAAATACAAAAATCAGCCAGGCGTAGTGGTGCATGCCCGTAATCACAGCTACTCAGGAGGCCGAGACACGAGAATCACTTGAACCCAGGAGGTAGAGGTTGCACCCAGATCACGCCATTGCCCTCCAGCCTGGGTGACAAAGCGAGAGACTGTCTCCAAAAAAAAAAAAAAGATACTTTTCAGAAAAGGGTAAAACCATGGCTGTCATATAGATGTAAAAACGAACGCATTGAAGATTTTATTTAGCTCATGAGAGAATCAGGCAGATATTAGTGACTGAAAAGGGAATCAGAAGGACACAGGGCATTTGTAGACCAGGGAGTATTCAAATGCAAGTGCAAATGGAGGCAGATTTGGGGAGTTTTGGCAGGAGAAGGGAGGAAGGGAGAGAAGGCAATTGCGCTTCTACCAGACAAGACAGAATCTGGGTGTTTATGGGCGAGGATGATTTTCACTGCTGTAAGTTATCCATAGCTCGCAGAGTTGTAAAACAACTCCCAAAGAGTCAGAGTCGGAGAACCTGGAGGAGCATTCCCTGGTCTTCCTGATGCAAGCGTGTTCCGTTGAGGCCCACATTTATCACTGCAAGTACAAGGATGCCCCTGCAGAGACTGGTAGCAAATGCTGGAAAAATGGGTTGGTGGCATGAGATCTAAATAATAGCTCAAGACAACCGATGAGGAAGAGGAGAGGGGGTCCCATGGCAAAGACAGGCCTGAGAGTGACAGCCACGTCCTGGTGCCACACAGAGCGGCTCCTCGAAAGGCAGGAAAGAGTCGGCTGCGGTGGGCTGGGGTGGTGGCACGCGCGACGTGATTCTTCCTACTCACATGCCTTCGTGTGTTTGACATTTCCTGCGTGTTCTGAGTCATTCGGGTTCTTGGCTGGAGCCAAGAGACCTGGGCTGCAGACGCGGCCCTCTGCCAACTTGCTGTGTGCCTTTGGGCAAGCCCTCACCCTCTCTGGGCCTCTGTTTTCCTGCTTTTCATTGTCGGTTGACGACACAGGATGCTCGCTGGGGAGGTCCTGGCGCCACTGTCTGGGATTCTGGCAGTTCACGGGAAAGAGAAACCTGAGTGTGTGGAAAAGGCCTGCGTGAGTCAGGGTTCTCCATTCCAGGCCAACAGAATCAATAGCAGTTAAGTGTGCACGTGTGTGTGTGTGCGTGTGTGTTTTCACACACACCCCTGCGAGAGGGAGCTGAGAGTGCTGTCAACTATAGGAACTGCGGGAGGGCAGAGGGGTTCCCAGGGCTCACCCCGGCACACTCCCCTCCTGGCTGTTGCTACACAAGGCCCGGATTATGTGGCATTCACACTGAGTGAGCAAACTTCAAAACAAATCCTCCTGTTGGTGTTTTTTGAGATAGGGGAAGGGGTAAAAGGCTTTGTCCTTGGTTGGATGATGCAGAGGCTGGAGGCAAAAACAAAGGCTTCGTGGCTTCAGAGGCGCTGGGCTCTGGGCAGGCTCCTCAGCCCTGTGACCTGTGAGTGGCGCTGGGGCCGCAGCTGGCCCGGGGCCTGCAGTGGGGTTTGCATGTAGCAGGGAGGCCTGTTCCCAGAGGACAGGGAAGAAGAGGCCCAGGGCCATTTTGGCTGTTCCATCTGGTGTCACTGTCTCCTGCAAGGCTTTGAAGCAAGGATGCTGTAGCTGTGTCCCTGTGCCCTGGGAGGGGTGGGTACCTTAGAAGGTGCCCCTGCATTGCCAGGGAGGGGGACGTGTCCAGGTGGGACCTGGTGCCCCCAGAAGTTTGCTTCCCAGCTGTTTGCTTGGCTTGTAACAGGTTTGTCATAGAGGCTGTGTCGCTAGTGAGGGCCGGGTTTCCAGGCTAGCCCACAAGGGGGGTGTAATCGGGACCCTGGGGGCCTTGGGGAAGGATGGGACAGAGCTGGAGGGGCCTGAAGCCTGGGCTGCTGTGAGGTCCAAGCTGTGGGAGTGGGGACAGGTCAGGTCTGTCCCCGGCTGGAACCTGCCCTCCTCCCATCATCAAGCATCAGGAGCCCCTCCTGCCTGTCGTGAGGTTTGAGTGACATGACAAGGTGGCAGGGAGTCCCCACGGGCCAAGGGCAGGAGCAGCCCTTGTCACCGCTGCATCTGGAAGCCAGGGTTTGTTGGGCGGCCGAGGCACACATGACTGGATGCACCAAGTCCTCAGCTCGCCAGGCAGCCCTTCTTCCTGACCAGCTGCCTGCGGTTTGGCCGGAGCTGTGGGTGTAGATGATTGAGTTTCTTTTCTCACTTTCACAGCAGGCAAGGGGCAGCTCGCTGAAGGGTATGAACACAGAGTCCCAGCCTGGGTCTCTCCTATGCCCCTCTCCAGTCCCTAGCAAGCTGCTCCCCGGCCTGGGGAGGACTGGGAAGAGGCACTGGGGCTCCGCCTGGAGAAGGCAGGCCCAGGGGCCTCGGCTGGGCATGCTGGGCCTCCCCTGCCTGGCACCCGGGCTCCTGCACCCTGCCAGGGAGTCCAACCTGATCCTGGGTCTGTACCCGGGCCCTGCCAGCTGGCTCCACCACCTCCACCCATCTGCCTCCTGCCCTCGAAAACTGTGGTGTGGTCTCTGGGATCAGGTGATTATGGAAAAACACAGAGGACCAAAGCCCAGGGGAGGCTGTGGGGCGGGGCTGGCAGCAGGTCATGTCCCTGGTGTGTGAGGTTGTGCGTCCTTGGAGGGTGCTCTGGAATCAGTTGTCTGTACTGGAGTAGGAAGGAGAAAGGAGTGTCCACGAGGAACTTGCTAGAGTCTGACGGCCCAGAACTGCAGGTGTGGAGGAGTCAGAGCTTGTGTGGGCACATGTGTATCTATGCACACATGTGTGCACGTGTGTATGCATGTCTCTGTCTGCATGTTTGTGTGTGCGTGTCTGCAGGTGTGTGCATGTGGACATGCGTGTGTGCATGTATGCACGTGTGTGTCTCTGCATGTCTGTGTGCATGTGTCTGCATGTGGGCATGCGTGTCTGTGTGCATGTATGCGAATGCGTGTCTGTGTGAGATGTGGGAAGTACGCATATGATGCCAAGACCTCGCCTGCCTGTCTTCCTGGGGACCCTCCCGGGGGCTCTCTCTTTTTTTTTTTTGAGGCAGAGTCTTGCTCTGTCGCCCAGGCTGGAGTGCAGTGGCCGGATCTCAGCTCACTGCAAGCTCCGCCTCCCGGGTTCCCGCCATTCTCCTGCCTCAGCCTCCCGAGTAGCTGGGACTACAGGCGCCGCCACCACGCCCGGCTAATTTTTTGTATTTTTAGTAGAGACGGGGTTTCACTGTGTTAGCCAGGATGGTCTCGATCTCCTGACCTCATGATCCGCCCGTCTCGGCCTCCCAAAGTGCTGGGATTACAGGCTTGAGCCACCGCGCCCGGCCATCGGGGGCTCTCTCTAGGGGTCTTTGCTGCCCTTTCCTCCTTCCTCTCCCTGGTCTTGGGCTCCGGCAATGCTCCGGCATCCCTCAGGTGCTTGGCAGCAAGTCAGTGAGTAGTGGGGCAGGGTTCTTGCTCCATCTGACAGCCCAGAGAGAGCAAAACTCCTGGCCAAGGCCCCATAGCAGTCTGGCAGCAGAGTATAGCCTGAGGGAGCAGATGACAGGGGCTTGGGGAGGCTCTTGGGGACGGGGGTGGGACTGCCGCAGGAGGTGGAGGGAGGAGTCTGTCTGAAACTGAATATCAAGTCTGGGAAAACAGCCACTGCTTGGCTTCAAAACCAAAAAGTCTGGGCTTACCTGTGTTAAGGTAAAAGAAAATGCAGAGGCAGGAGTTACAGGAGCCATCCTCAGGCTGGTTTGCTGTGTGACCTCGAGCAAGTGCCTGCCCTTGAACAAATGTCTGTACCTCACCGGCCTCTGTTTGCTTCTCCGATAAGTGGGGAAGTTGGATACATGAAGATAATGGAGCTGTGCAAGGGTTTCCTTCCTTCTCTGCTTCCTCCCTCCCTCCTTCCCGCTTTCCCCTGACCACAGAAACGTTCCAGAAATATTGCCGAGAACACACACACACTCCTTATCTTGATTCAGAAGTTGGTATTGTTTATTACAGATGCTCTTTCTTCCCCTCTCTCTCTCTTTTAGCTGAACTATTGGAGAGGAAGCTGTAGACCCCTGGCAGTCCCTGCTGAACATATTAGCTACCCCTCCTGAACAGAAAGACATTCTCCCGTATAGCCTGATACCATTATCACACTAAGAAAATTACCAGCAGTTCCTTAATGTCATCGACTACGCAGGTCACATTCAAATCCCACAGTTGTCCCCGGCATGGTTGCAGTGCTCTTTCATAAACCTGAACCCACCAAGGCTCCCACGCTGCCTTTAACTGTTGTGTGTCTTGGGCTTCTTTCCATTGGAAAACAGCCTGCTACAGCCTCCCTCTTTTTAAAAACTGACATCCCAGCCTGGCCAACATGGTGAAACCCCATCTTTACTAAAAACAAAAATTAGCCAGGCATGGAGGTGCACGCCTGTAGTTCCAGCTACTTGGGAGGCTGAGGCAGGAGAATCACTTGAACCCAGGAGATAGAGGTTGCAGTGAACCGAGACCAAGCCACTGCACTCCAACCTGGGCAACAAGGTGAGACCCCATCTCAAAAAAAAAAAAAATGACATCAACATTTAAAGCGACCAGGCCAATTGTCCTGTAGAATGTCTCTCCTAGATTTGTCAGATTTCCTCCCTGCATGATGTCTTTTTTTTTTTGTGAGGCGGAGTCTTGCTCTGTCACCTAGGCTGGAATGCAGTGGCACGATCTCGGCTCACTGCAACATCCACCTCCCAGATTCGAGTAATTCTCTTGCCTCAGCCTCCTGAGTAACTGGGATTACAGGTGCACGCCACCATGCCTGGCTAATTTATGGATTTTTCGTAGAGACAGGGTTTCACCATGTTGGTCAGGCTGGTCGCTAAGACCCCTGACCTCATGATCCACCGCCCTCCAGCCTCCCAAAGTGCTGGGATTACAGGCGTGAGCCACCGCACCCAGCCTCATTTCTTTTTTTGTTTTTGAGACAGCGTCTCGCTCTTTCACCCAGGCTGGAGGGCAGTGATGCAACCAGCCTCAACCTCCTGGGCTCAAGTGCTCCTCCCACCTCAGCTTCCTGAGTAGCTGAGACTACAGGTGTACACCACCGCATCTGGCTAATTTTTTTTTTTATCTTGCAGAGACAGAGGTGTTGCTGCATTACCCAGGCTGGTCTCTAACTCCTGGGGTCAAGCACTTCTCCCGCCTCAGCCTCCCAAAGCACTGGGATTACAGGCATGAGCCACCACACCTGGCTTTGATGTCTTTTCTCTTGTTCTTGGACCTAGAGGTATTTCCTGTAAATTGAACATTAGCACCGAAGGCTTAATTGGATTCAGATGAAACTTTTTGGGCACGAGTTCTTCACAGCTGTGGGTCCTTCCTATTGCAAGAAGGTGTGACATCAGGTCGCCCTGCTGTCATGACTCTAGATGAGCTGCTCGGCTGAGGTGGTGGCTGCCAGAGTCCCTGTCATGGAGGTGTGTTTTTCTCTGTATTTTTTTTTGAGACAGAGTCTCTGTTGCCCAGGTTGGTGTGCAATGGCATGATCTCGGCTCACCACAACCTGCTTCTCCTGGGTCCAAGTGATTCTCCTGCCTCAGCCTCCCGAGTAGCTGGGATTGGTGCACCACCATGCCTGGCTAATTTTTGTATTTTTAGTAGAGATGTGGTTTCACCATGTTGGCCAGGCTGGTCTTGAAATCCTGACCTCAGGCAATCCGCCTGCCTCGGCCTACCAAAGTGCTGGGATTACAGGCGTGAGCCACCATGCCTGGCCTAAGCCACTGCGCCGGGCCATGCTTTTCCCTTTGAGCAGCCCTGGGTTTTGGTGAGCGTCGTCCTGTTCTCCATCATCTTGCACCTGCGGCTGCATCATCCACCCGCCATCTTGGCCTGAAACACTTCCTGAAAATCAGCTGAACATACATGTGGTCTATTCGAGACTTTCTGTCCTGTTCCCCTGACCTGTGTGTCTCTCTGTGCCAACCCCACACTGTCTTGATTAGTGTAGCTTTATAATAGGTCTCAAGATCAAAACTTCTTCCAACTTTCTTCTTTTTTGAAATTGTTTTTGCCATTCTGGGCCCTTATTAGTTTCAAATACATTTTGGAAACAGTTTATTAATTTCTGTGAAAAAGCCTGCTGGGATTTTGGTTGGGATTGTTTGAATCTATAAATGGATTTGAAAAGAATTAATGTCGTAACAATATTGTGTCTTTTAATCCAGGAGTGTGATATATTTCCCCGTATCCTTAGGTCCCTTTACTTTTTTCCAACAATGTTTTGTAGTTTTATGTGTAGAGATTAGGCACCTCTTTTGTTCTCTGAGTATTTTGTAATTATTGGTGCTATTGTAATTATCTGATGGGTTCTTCCTGCCCGCTACACGGAAAAACCAATTCACTGAGACTGCAGGATTGCAGTAAAGAAACAGTTTCATTGATTCAAGGCCAACCCACACAGGAGAACGGGAGTTATTACTCAAATCAGTCTCCTTGAAAATTCAGAGGCTAGGCTTTTTCAAGGATATTTTGGAAGACAGAGGGCTAGGGAATGGGTGCTGTTGATTGGTTGAGGATGCAATCACAGGGCTGTAGAAAATGATCCTTGGCCAGGCGCCGTGGCTCACGCCTGTAACCCCAGAACTTTGGGAGGCCGAGGCGGGTAGATCACGAGATCAGAAGTTCGAGACCATCCTGGCCAACATGGTGAAACCCCGTCTCTACTAAAAACACAAAACTTAGCCAGGCATGGTGGCATGAACCTGTTGTCCCAGTTACTCAGGAGGCTGAGGCAGAAGAATTTCTTGAACCCGGGAGGTGGAGGATACAGTGAGCCGAGATCGTGCCACCGCACTCTAGCCTTGGCAACAGAGCGAGACTCCATCTCAAAAGATAAAAAATAAAATTCTCCTTGTCTACTGAGTCCAATTCTGGATGGGGACTACAGGACTAGAGTCATGAGTCTTGGGTGCAGGTGGAGTCATCTGCCAGGAATTGCCAAAGGCCAATCTTTGATTCTTTTTTTTTCTTTTTTTTTTTTTTTTTTTTTTTTTTTGAGACGGAGTCTCGCTCTGTCGCCCAGGCTGGAGTGCAGTGGCCGGATCTCAGCTCACTGCAAGCTCCGCCTCCCGGGTTCACGCCATTCTCCTGCCTCAGCCTCCAGAGTAGCTGGGACTACAGGCGCCCGCCACCTCGCCCGGCTAGTTTTTTGTATTTTTTAGTAGAGACGGGGTTTCACCGTGTTAGCCAGGATGGTCTCGATCTCCTGACCTTGTGATCCGCCCGTCTCGGCCTCCCAAAGTGCAGGGATTACAGGCTTGAGCCACCGCGCCCGGCCGATTCTTTTTTTTTCATTTTGAGACAGTGCCTCACTCTGTCGCCCAGGCTGGAGTGCAGTGATGCCATCTCGGCTCATTGCACCTTCTACCTCCTGGGTTCAAGCAATCCTCCTGCCTCAGCCTCCTGAGTAGCTAGGATTACAGATGCCTGCCACCATGCCTGGCTAATTTTTGTATTTTTAGTAGAAACCGGGTTTTACCATGAGGTCCAGGCTGGTCTTAAACTCCTGACCTCAGGTGGTCCACCCACGTTGGCCTCCCAAAGTGCTGGGATTGCAGGCCTGAGCCACTGTGCCCGGCCTAATCTTGGATTCTACAGTAGTGATGTTATCTGTGGGAGTAACTGGGGAAGATGCAAATCTTGTGACCTCCGGAACAATGGCTGGTAACTACGCCTAGGTCTTTGCAGAATTCAGACCCCTCTCATGAATCCTCACCTTGTAGCCTTTTATTAGTTTTATAAAGATGATTTAGTTTTGGGAAGGGATATTATCATTTAAACTATAAACTTCTTCCAAAGTTAGCTTGGCCCATGCCCAGGAACGACCAAAGGCAGTTTGGAAGTTAAAGGCAAGATGGAGTTGGTCAGATTAAATCTCTTTCACTGTCATAATTTTTTCACTGTTACAATTTTGGCAAAGGCAGTTTCACTGTTGCTGATGGATTAAGTTTTAATTTTCAGTTCGTTCTTTGCTGACATATGGAAATAGAATTGATTTTTGTATAAAGTTTTTTCAAAACTGCTAATTTTGTTTATTGGTTCTAGTAGTTCCTTGGTAGATTCCTTAGGATTTTTCTTTAGATGATCATGTAGTTTGCAAGGAAATTTTTTTTTTTTTTTTTTTTTTTTTTTTGAGACAGATTCTTGCTCTATCAGCCAGGCTGGAGTGCAATGTCATGATGTTGGCTCACTGCAACCTCCACCTCCTGGTTCAAGCGATTCTCCTGCCTCAGCCTCCCAAATAGCTGGGACTACAGGCGCCTGCCACCATGCCTGGCTAATTTTTGTATTTTTAGTAGAGATGGGGTTTCACCATGTTGATCAGGCTGGTCTCGAACTCCTGACCTCAGGTGATCCGCCTGCCTCGGCCTCCCAAAGTGCTGGGATTACAGGCATGAGACACCCCACGTGGCCTTTTTTTTTTTTTCTCTTTGAGACAAAGTCTTGCTCTTGTCCCCCAGGCTGCAGTGCAATGGCGTGATCTTGGCTCACTGCAGCCTCCACCTTCCAGGTTCAAGCGATTCTCCTGCCTCAGACTCCTGAGGAGGTGGGATTACAGGCACCCACCACCACACCTGGCTAATTTTTATATTTTTAGTAGAGATGGGGTTTCACCATTTTGGTCAGGCTGATCTTGAACTCCTGACCTCAGATGATCTGCCCACCTGGGCCTCCCAAAGTGCTGGGATTACAGGCGTGAGCCACCGCGCCCTCTATACTGTTGAATAGAGGTGCTGAGAAGGGCTGTCACTGGTCATTGTTCTGAGCGCTTTCAGTCTTTCACTGTTCTGTATGATGTTAGCTGTAGATTTTTTGTAGTTGCTCTCTACCTGGTTTAGGAAGTTTTCTTCTGTTCTTATTTTGCTAAGTTTTATTATGAGTGAGTCTCGAATGTTGTGAAATCCTTTTTTCCTTTTTCTGCATCTATTGAGATCCTCGTTTTTTTCCTTTTCTGTTTTACTATGTTTTTATGTTTCTGTTTTACTACTGTTTTACTTTTTCTTTTTTTCTGAGACAGAGTCTCTGTTGCCCAGGCTGGAGTGCAGTGGCACGATCTTGGCTCACTGCAAACTACACTGATTGAATTTTTTTTTTTTTTTTTTTTAGTAGAGACAGGGTTTTGCCGTGTTGGCCAGGCTGGTCTCGAACTCCTGACCTCAAATGATCCACCCACCTCGGCTTCCCAAAGTGCTGGCTGATTTTTGAATATTAAAACAACTTTGCAAAGCTGAAACCCTTCTTGGTCATGATAGGTTGTACTTTTTATATATTGCTGGGTTTGATTTGTTAATATTTTGTTAAGATTGTTTCTATCTATGTTCCTAAGGGAGATGAAGCTTTCTTTTCTTGTATTGTCTTTGGTTTGGGCATAAGGGTAATGCTGGCCTCATAAAATAAGTTAGGAAGTATTTCCTTATCTTCTGTTTTCTGGCAGAGTTAGTGGAGAACTGGTATTATTTCTAATGTACATGTGGTAGAATTCACATGTAGCACCAGAGTTTTCCTTGCATTTGTTTTCTCTCTTTTTTCTGAGACGGGGTCTCTTCCTGTCTCCCGAGTCTCCCGTGATTGTGCCGTGGTGCAATCATGTCTTATTGCGGCCGTGACCTCCTGGGTTCAAGCGGTCCTCCTACTTCAGCCTCCCAAGTAATTGGGACTACAGGTGTGCACTACCATGCACAGTTAATCTTTATTTTTTGTAGATATGAGATCTCATCTGTTGCCCAGACTGGTCTTAAACCTCTGGGCTTAAGTGACCCTCCTGCCTTGGCTTCCCAAAATGCTGGGATTATAGGTGTGAGTCACCAAGCCTGGCCAGGAAGCTTTTCTTAACACATTTGACTTACGTACTAGATAGTGGGTTATTCAGGTTATCAGTTTCTTCTTGAGTGAGCTTTGGTAGCTTGTGTCTTTCAGGAATTGTGTCAAGTTTATCTAGATTGTTGAATGTATTAGCATAAGGGCATTTGTAATATTCCCTCATTATTCTTTTAATGTCTGTAGTATGTGTAGTGATGTCTCCTGTCTCAAGATGTAGATTTAGCTTCACCTTTGCACTTTAAGACATTTACTTTGTAAACTTTACCATGTTCTGATTGGTGAATAGAAACATGCATGCATTTTTATAGTAATAACATGTTTCCCCAAAGACCCCAAATAGCTTGGTTTTTTTTTTTTTTTTTTGGGCGAGTCTCGCTCTATCACCAGGCTGGAGTGCAGTGGCCAGATCTCAGCTCACTGCAGCTCCGCCTCCCGGGTTCAGCCATTCTCCTGCCTCCAGCCTCCCGGAGTAGCTGGGACTATAGGTGCCGCCACCTTGCCCGACTGGATTTTTGTATTTTAGTAGAGACAGGGGTTTCACCATGTTAGCCAGGATGGTCTCGATCTCTGACCTCGTGGTCAGCGTCTGTGCTCAGTGCTGGGATTACAGGCATGAGCCACCGCGCCCGGACAGCTTGGGTTTTACTAATTACACTATGTGTCAGCAGAATATTAACATACTTCACAGGACAGATGTTTTATGACACCAGGATAGTATGGCATTTGTAAAACTATGTGAAATGTAGAATTTTTCTTTTTTCTCTTTCTTTTTCCTTGAGACAGGGTTTCATTCCTGTTGCCCAGGCTGGGGTGCAATGGCACGATCTTGGCTCACTGCAGCTTCCGTCTCCCCGACTCAAGTGATTCTCCTGCCTCAATCTCCCAAATAGCTGGGACTAAAGGTGCATATCACCACACCCAGCTAATTTTTGTATTTTTAGTAGAGATGGGGTTTTGTCATGTTGCCCAGCCTGGTCTTGAACTCCTGGCCTCAAATGATCCACCCTCGTCAGCCTCCCAAAGTGCTGGGATTGCAGGCATGACCCACCACACCCAGCAAAATGTAGAATTACTAACACACCCTTTACACTGTAATGATGATGGCTGTGAACATTTACTGCATACCAATCACATGCCAGGTACTATGCTGGGCAATTGACTGCATTATCTAAGTCCTTCTATGCTCTCTGTGAGGAAGGTGCTGTTGTTGTCTATATTTTACAAGGTAAGAAATGGAGATACAGGGTTGAGACAGGTGCCAGAGGCTCTTCAGGTAGTCTGGCTACAGGATGCTCACTCATTCTGCTCTAGGGACTTAAATTCATGCCTTTCTAACTCCAAGTCTTATGCCTTTCCTTCCACACCAGGCTGGTTTTCAACAGCCACAGGGTTAGAGTTAAGGATGGACAGTGTTAATAGAGATGGATTTTAGTCTTGGCGAGAGGAAGAACGTTTTAGCAGTCATTCCCGAGACAAGATGAAGTGAACTTCCTGAGAAGGTGGTGAGTGTCCTGTCACTGCTGATGTCTGGGCAGAGGCTGACACAGCTGCAGTGATAGACGTTGTAGTTTGAATAGAATTTATCCAACCAATAACATCAACAAAAAATGCCTTTATAATGTAGTGTCTTTACGGTCGCAGGAACTGTATGACATTTGGCTGTTTTCTTGTTTATTGGTATTTCTTTGGGGGATTTTATTTTATGTTATTTTTATTTATTTTTTATTTTTGAGATGGAGTCTTGCTCTGTCGCCCAAGCTGGAGTGCAGTGGTGTGATCTTGACTCACTGCAAACTCCACCTCCTGGGTTCACGCCATTCTCCTGCCTCAGCCTCCCGAGTAGCTGGGACTACAGGCGCCTGCCACCACGCCTGGCTGATTTTTTTCTATGTTTTAGTAGAGACGGGGTTTCACCATGTTAGCCAGGATGGTCTTGATCTCCTGACCTCGTGATCTGCCCGTCTCGGCCTCCTAAAGTGCTGGGATTACAGGCGTGAGCCAACATGCCCAGCCTTTATTATTTATTTATTTATTTATTTTTGAGATGAAGTTTCGCTCTTGTTGCCCAGGCTGCAATGGCATGGTCTCGGCTCACTGCAGCCTCTGCCTCCCAGATTCAAGTGATTCTCCTGCCTCAGCCTCCCAAGTAGCTGGGATTACAGGCATGTGCCACCACTACTGGCTAATTTTTGTGTTTTTAGTAGAGACAGGGTTTTACCATGTTGGCCAGGCTGGTCTTGAACTCCTGACCTCAGGTACTCCATCCACTTCGGCCTCCCAAAGTGTTGGAATTACAGGCGTGAGCCACCGTGCCCGGCCTCTTTTTGGGGAATTGAGGGGCGGATGGAGTCTTGCTCTGTTGCCCGGGCTGGAGTGCAGTGGAGCAATCGTGGCTCACTGCAACCTCTGCTTCCTGGGTTCAAGCAATTCTCCTACCTCAGCCTCCCGAGTAGCTGGGACTACAGGCACTTGCCACCACGCCTGGCTAATTTTTTGTATTTTTAGTAGAGACAGGATTTTGCCATTTTGGCCAGGCTGGTCTCGAACTCCTGACTTCAGTTGATCCACCTGCCTCGGCCTCCCAAAATGCTGGGATTATAGGCCCGAGCCACGGTGTGCAGCCTTGGGGAATATTTTTTAATAGAAATTCCAAGAGGCAGAGGTTTCCTGGGCGGGACAACACATGAACTGAAGGGAGAAGGAGTGCTGTGAATTTTTCTTACTCAGCACCAGCGTTTTATGTACCATATGGTTGGCCTGGGCCCATGGGTCAGCAGAGGTGGTGAGAGTCCGGCTGTCCGGATATCAGCCTCTGGTGGACTTGGCTGCTTTTCCCCTCATGGCTTCCTGGGTGGTAGCTGGGCCACTGCCCACAGCTTGGCCATCTGCAGGCAACCTTTCCGTGACCTGTGAACACCTCCGGTAGGGCTATCACAACCCTGAGGGGACATAACTCTTTCTTTTTTTTTTTTGAGACAGAGTTTCGCTCTTGTCGCGTAGGCTAGAGTGCGATGGTGCGACCACAACCTCCGCCTCCCGGGTTCAAGCGATTCTCCTGCCTCATCCTCCCAAGTAGCTGAGATTACAGGCATGTGCCACCATGCCCGGCTAATTTTTTTGTATTATTAGTAGAGATGGGGTTTCATCATGTTGGCCAGGCTGGTCTCAAACTCCTGATCTCAGGTGATCCACCCACATCGGCCTCCCAAAGTGCTGGGATTACAGGCGTGAGCCACCATGCCCGGCCCATAACTCTTTAAGGGAAATTTTTAGTACCTGAATTCTATTTTTTAGCACAAGTCACATCTCATTTTTAATCAGTTTATCTGTATTAGGTAGCTACTTAGCATTTTGGAAAAATTAGCTTCCTTGGACTCCTTCAGTCACCTAGATTGGCCCACATTTCCAAATTTGCTTGATGTTTCAACTCGAGCTTTGCCTCATTCAGAAACCAGTAGCCTTGCTGGTTCTGGCCGCTCATGGAGTGAGTCCTCTGCTCCCAGGTGAGTAAGTCAGAAACGAGTGGGTCACGTCCAGATTTCAGGTGCCAGCTACCAAGTTGTAGTCTGAAATTTCAAGGCATTTCCCATCCCCTGAAGATGTCACAAGTACAAGCTGCTTCCAGAGGCTTCTGTAACCCTCATTAATATGTAGGCATCCGGCCAGGCGCAGTGGCTCACACCTGTAATCTCAGCACTTTTGGAGGCCAAGGTGGGTGGATCACCTGAGGTCAGGAGTTCGAGACCAACCTGACCAAAATGGTGAAACCCAGTCTCTAGTAAAAATACAAAAAATTAGCCAAGCATGGTGGCAGGTGCCTGTAATCCCAACTACCCAGGAGGCAGAGGCAGGAGAATCCCTTGAACCTGGGAGGCAGAGGTTGCAGTGAGCCAAGGTCGTGCCATTGTACTCCAGCCTGGACAAAAAGAGTGAAACTCCGTCTCAAAAAAACCAAAAACCAAACAAACAAAAATGCAGGCATCCTTGTACTTGTTAAAATTATTCCTGTCTCTCCACTGTGGTGAGGCCTGTGGTAAGCAGCATCTCCTGAAGTGCCACCTGCCTTGTTTGAGAGTCATAAAACCTTGTCTCCTTAATAGGCTCCTGTAGTTCAGAATTTTCATTAATGTAAATGGGTCCTCCCCATGTCGCCCTTTATTCTGAGTTACTGAGGCTTCACTTGCTGGTTCTCAGCACCGGGCACTCCGGGAGGACTTGGCGATTAACTGAAGGGCTTGCTTCAGCGGGCGGTGTCAGAGCAGAATTAATGTCGCTGCGCACTGTAGGTGTACCCCGCCACCTACAGTGGCGGGGGTAGGGGTGCATGGATGAGGTGTTTGCTGTTGCTTGTAAGTCACCCCTCCTCCCGCTGGGAGCCTCTCCCTGTATCCCCCCTGCCTCAAGGCCCGCTGTGCCCTGCCCCGTCTGTCCATCACCCTCGCCATCCATGCAGCTCAGGACATGTCCCGTGCACCTGCTCCTCCTGCAGTGCTGCTCCTGCTATTTCTGGGACGGGCTTTTTGCCCTCAGGCTCCTGAGCTATTGTAGGTTCTAGAAGCCTCTGCTGTTCTCAGGCACTCCTCTGCTCAAGAACCTGCTGTGTCTCCCTAGCTCGTGTCCCTCAAGTCTGAATTATTCCACTCCCGTGACACTCTGCTGTTCAACAGGCATCCTCTACCGCCTCCCGCTGGGCACAGTTGGAGCAGCCTCTGTCATGGTACGTGCCTGTCTCACGCTAGGGACCGGGGCTGGGCTCAGACCCTGGCGGCTGACTCCCCGTGTGATGCTTAAAAACGTTCATCTCAATTTTAAACGTTTCTCCCAACAGTTTTTTAATGAAATCCCTGAGTTCTTCTGCTTGGAGAAGGTCCTGGCAAATCATTCCCAACCATAAAATCTCATGATCAGAATGTAGTAGCCCTTTTCCCACCAGCCAGGTAGGTTCATGTCATTAAAAGGCTGCTTTAAACACTTTTCTCTTGGCAGAAATTCAAAGACTTTCACCCCTGAACAGGGCCACTCTGGGCCACCCCTGAGCAGGCCCGAAGTCTCCTCCCTACCACTCGTTACCCATTTAACAGCTGCTCTCAGACACCCCGTGTGCATTCCTTCTGCAGCTTCTTTTTTCCCCCCTTCTGAATTCTTAACTTGTATTTGAGCCCACCCAGTGGTGATTGTTTTGCTTTATTTAGTTAATTTTGAGACAGAGTTTTGCTCTCGTCACCCAGGCTGGAGTGTAATGGCGTAATCTTGGCTCACTGCAACCTCCGCCTCCGCGGTTCAAGCGATTCTCCTGCCCGACCCTCTCGAGTAGCTGGGATCATAGGTGCCTGCCACCATGCCCAGCTAATTTTTGTATTTTTAGTGGAGACGGGGTTTCACCATGTTGGCCAGGCTGGTCTCAAACTCCTGACCTCACGTGATCCACCTGCCTCAGCCTCCCAAAGTGCTGGGATTACAGGCGTGAGCTGCTGCACCTGGCCTATTTTATTTATTTATTTATTTTTATTTCCATAGGTTATTGGGAACAGGTGGTGTGGCTACATGAGTAAGTTCTTTGGTACTGATTTGTGAGATTTGGGTGCATCCATCAGTTGAGCAGTATACACTGCACCCAGTGTGTAGTCTTTGACCCCTCACCCCCTTCCTACCCTTTCCCCCAACTCCCCAAAGTCTACTGTGTTTTTCTTATGCGTTTGCATCCTCATAACTTAGCTCCCACTTATGAGAACATAACGATGTTTGGTTTTCCATTCCTGAGTTACTTCACTTAGAATAATAGTCTCCAGTCTCATCCAAGTTGCTATGAACGCCATTCATTCATTCGTTTTTATGGCTGAGTAGTATTCCATTGTATGTATATGTCACAATTTCTTTATTCTCTCGTTGGTTGATGGGCATTTGGGCTGGTTCCACATTTTTGCGTTTACGAATTGTGCCGCTGTAAACATGCGTGTGCGAGGATCTTTTTTGTATAATGACGTATTTTCCTCTGGGTAGATACCCAGTTGTGGGATTGCTGGATCACATGGTAGTTCTACTTTTAGTTCTTTAGGGAATCTCCCCACTGTTTTCCATAGTGGTTGTGTTAGTTTACACTCCCACCAGCGGTGTAGAAGTGTTCCCTGTTTACAGCCACGCCAACATCTATTATTTTATGATTTTTTGATTATGGCCATTCTTCCTTCTGTAACTTCTTCACATGGTCAGGCTAAAATCAATTTTCTGTGCCCTGAGGATGATAGCGAAGCAGCAGAAATAATGGCCTCACCTTGACTGATTTCTGCCCTCAGTTCTAATGGTCAGCCCTCCTCTCTCTCTAACCCCATGTTAAAAGGTAACTTCCAGGAAATGGAAAATCAGAACTCTCACACAGATAATAAAACCAACATGTTAATGATTTTCGTTCACCCATAATGAGTGAACTAGGCAGCGGCTACCATTAGTTCAAAAGACGGTCTGCAAAACACACCACAAATAGATCAGGAATATTGGAATAGATACGTAACGAAAGGCAGAAAGTGGAATTGCACAGTGACTTTTTGGTCTCTGACTTTTTTTTTTTTTTCTTTTATGACAAAGTCACTCTGTCGCCCAGGCTGGAGTGCAGTGGCGTGATCTCGGCTCACTGCAACCTCCACCTGTCGGGTTCAAGCGATTCTCCTGCCTCAGCCTCCCTAGTAGCTGGGATTACAGGTGCCTGCCATCCATGCCTGGCTAGTTTTTGTATTTTTATTAGAGATGAGGTTTCCATGTTGGCCAGGCTAGTCTCGAACTCCTGACCTCAGGTGTTTCACCTGCCTCAGCCTCCCAAAGTGCTGGAATAACAGGCATGAGCCACCGTACCTGGTCGGTGTCTGACTTTTTGTTAAACATATTGTAAGACCACTCACGTCTGTATGCGTGTCTGTAGTGGCCTGTTCACATGGCATATAACATCCCACTGTAGGACATCTGCCATTTACATCTCCTTTGCCTGCTGTGGAGATTTACATGGGCGGTTTCCAGGGTGGGGATTTTTTTTTTTTTTTGAGGTGGATTATTGCTCTGTCACCCAGGCTGGAGTACAGTGGGGTGATCTCGGCTCACTGCAACCTCTGCCTACCGGGTTGAAGCAGTTCTTCTGCCTCAGTCTCCCGAGTAGCTGGGATTACAGGTGTGAGCCATGAGCCACCATGCCTGGCTAATTTTTGTATTTTTAGTAGAGATGGGGTTTCACCATGTTGTCCAAGCTGGTCTCGAACTCCTGGCCTTGTGATCCACCCACCTCTGCCTTCCAAAGTGCTGAGATTACAGGCGTGAGCCACTGCACCTGGCCATGGAGCTTTTAATAGTGCTGCTCAGAGCACATGTCTTTTGTGGTTTTGGTTTTTTTATTTTTATTGAGACAGTTTCACTCTATCACCCAGGCTGGAGCACAGTGGCGTGATCACTGCAGCCTCCATTTCCCGGGCTCAGGTAATCCTCCCACCTCAGCCTCCCAAGTAGCTGGGATTACAGGTGCATGCCACCATACCCGGCTAATTTTTGTATTTTTTTTGTAGATACAGGGTTTCACCACGTTGCCCAGGCTGGTCTCAAAACTCCTGGACTCAAGCAGTCTTCCTGCCTCAGCCTCCCAAAATGCTGGGATTACAGGCATGAGCCACCGTGCCCAGTCTATTTATTTTTGAGATGCAGTTTCACTCTTGTTACCCAAGCCGAAGTGCAATGGCACGATCTCAGCTCACTGCAACCTCCGCCTCCCAGGTTCAAGCGATTCTCCTGCCTCAGCCTCCTGAGTAGCTGAGATTACAGACGCCCGCCACCACACCCAGCTAATGTTTTGTATTTTTAGTAGAAACAGGGATTCCCCATGTTAGCCAGGCTGGTCTTGAACTCCTGACCTCAGGTGATCTGCCGGCCTCAGCCTTCCAAAGTGCTGGGATTACAGGCGTGAGCCACTGCACCTGGCCTATTTTATTTATTTTAATTTTATTTTTAGAGACAGGATCTTGCTGTGTTGCCCAGGCTGGAGTGCAGTAACGTGAAATTGGCTCACTGCAGCCCTGACCTCCTGGGCTCAGTTGATCCTCCCACTTCAGCCTCCTGAGTAGCTGGGATTACAGACATGCACCACCACGGGTGGCCCTTTGTTTTTTAATTGCAGTGAAATTCACGTGACATTAAATTAACCACTTTAGGGCCAGGTGTGGTGACTCACACCTATAATCCTAGCACTTTGGGAGGCCGAGGCGGGCAGTTCACTTGAGGTCAGGAGTTCGAGACTAGCCTGGCCAACGTAGTGAAGCCTGTCTCTACTAAAAATACAAAAAAATTAGCTGGGCGTGGTGGCATGCACCTGTATGCTTGTAGTCCCAGCTACTTGGGAGGCTAAGACAGGAGAATGGCTTGAACCCAAGAGGCAGAGGTTGCAGTGAGCCGAGATCATGCCACTGTACTCCAGCCTGGGGGACAGAGCGAGACTCTATCTCAAAAGAGAAAAAGTAACTAAAAAAAAACCACTTTAAAGCACACAATTCAGGGGTGTTGAGTCCACTCACAGTGCTGTGTACCCACCGCTGCTAGTTAGTTCCAGAACGTTTTCAGCACCCCAGTGGGAAACTCCCATTAAGCAGACAGTCCTCTGCCCTCCCTCCCCCGATTCCTGGCATCCACCCATCTGCCTTCTGTCTCCATTCATTTGCCTATTCGGGACACTTCATGTAAATGGAATCCCACTGTGTGTGCTTTTTAGTGCCTGCCTTCTTTCACTGAGCAGAGCGGTTTCAACTTCTTCCGTGTTGGGTCATAGGCCAGAACTTTATCCTGTTACGGCTGAGTGATATTCCACCATATGGCTGGACCGCATGTGGCTCATGCATCCATCCACTGGTGGACATTTGGGCCGTTGCCAGCCTTTGGCTGTTGTGAGCGGTGCTGCTCTGAGCATGTGTGTGCCTGTCTCTAGCTCAGTCCCTGTCTCCAGCTTTCCTGGACTTCTCCCTGGGAGTGAAACTGCTGGGTCCTAGTTTTGGCTTTCTGGGGAACTGCCACACTGTTTTCCACTGCACAGTTTAGCACTGAAACATCAGGAGGCATCCACCGTGTAGTGATGGGGGGTGTCCACATGGCTGATATGTAGGGCCACGGGGGTTTCCAGACAGGTGCCTGCAGTGGTCCTGGGCCAGCCCAGCTCCAGCCTGATACACATGCTCCCCTCCCTCCCTCTGGGCCAGGCTGCCCCACTCCATCTTTCTGCTTAATCTTCTCAGGGCCCAGGAGGTTTCACGACATTGGCCAGGCTGGTATTGAACTCCTGACCTTGCATGAAGCACAAGTCCTCTCTAGGTTCAAGGTTCCATGGTCTGACCCGGCTCTACCCCAGCCACGCTGACCTTGGAGGCCCACCCCTGCCTGCAGGGCTTTGCCACTCCCTGAGTGCCACTCCCTGATTGCCCCTCCCAGCCCCCTCACCAGTCCATCCCCGAGCTGCGCACACAGGCAGGCGGGCTGTTCATTTCACTGCCACTCAGGGCCAGCACCAGCCAGGACCCCCACCCAGGGCTTGTCATTGAAGAGCTCGGCCCCCACCAGCCTCCCGCTCCCCATTCCCTGCAGCCAGAGGGATCCCAGAAGCCCCGTCAGGCAGGGCAGACCACCCCCAACTCAGGACGCCCAGCAGCTCTGTCACACTTGGGGTGAAGGTCCCTGGAGGCCCACCTCCTGCACTCACCTCCCCTAGGTCTCTTTCCTTCCCCTGGTCATGCCTCTGCTCCACCCTTCCCCACTATAACGGGCATCCCTGAGGCCAGGGCTGTGCAAGCTTCCAGTGGCTGCCGCAGCATGTCCCCACCCCGTCAGCGGCACAAATGGCAGAGAACTTAGCTTCCCCGCCTGTCGGAAAGGTGTCTCCTGGGCTGAGGTCAACGCGTTGGCGGCCGGGCGTGCTTCTGGAGGCTTTGTTTCCTGCCCTTTGCCGCCCGCCCACTTTCCTGGGCTCTCCCGCCTCCAGCCCAGCCCCGCAGAGCCTCTCCCCATCATTCTCTCTGCCTCCACCTACGGTCATGACTGCTTCCTTGACTCAGCCCTTCATGCCTCATTCTTGTAAGCACCCCCTGCGATTATACTCAGCCTTCACACCTCCCTCTCTGAGCCTTAGTTGCACCCCTGTCAATGTGGACAGTATCTGACCCTTAAATCTTATTTTTCTCCCTCCATGATGCTGGACACTAGATGGGCACATAGTGGGTACACAACTGAGGTAGGGTACACAGTGGGTGCACGGCTGAGAGAATGCTTAGTGAGTACATGGCTGAGGTAGGGCACATAGTGGGTGCTCAGCTGAGGTAGGGCACATAGTGGGTGCTCAGCTGAGGTAGGGTGCATAGTGGGTGCTCAGCTGAGGTAGCGTGCATAGTGTGTGTGCAGCAGAGGTGGGTAACTGTCTTATGAAAGGCATCAGGAGGCTCCCTCACTCCCCTCCTTACTGGAGAACGCACTGACTTCCTTTCATCTTCATTGTCTGCCGCAGAGCTGCAGAGAGACGAGGCGGCGGCTGCTGTGCTGGGTGCAGTGAGGAGGAGGCCCTCGGTGGTGCCCATGGCTGGCCAGGACCCCACGCTGAGCACGAGTCACCCGTTCTACGACGTGGCCAGACATGGTATTCTGCAGGTGGCAGGTAGGGCCCCAGCTGGGCAGTCCACAGGGCCGTGGGCAGGGCGGCCTTCCTCTCGGCAACTTTGGGACAAAGTGGGCTTGGCGGGGGCTGCCTCACTGCAGCTGGGCAAGATTGAAAAGTAACTGGAGCCAGGTGCAGTGGCTCATACCTTTAATCCTAGCACTTTGGGAGGCCAAGGTGAGCAGATTGCTTCAGCCCAGGAATTTGAGACCAGCCTGGTCAACGTAGTGAGACCCCATCTCTTTTTTTTTTTTTTTTGAGACGGAGTCTAGCTCTGTCGCCCAGGCTGGAGTGCGGTGGCGCGATCTCGGCTCACTGCAAGCTCCACCTCCCGGGTTCACGCCATTCTCCCGCCTCAGCCTCCGAGTAGCTGGGACTACAGGCGCCCGCCACCACGCCCGGCTAGTTTTTTGTATTTTTAGTAGAGACGGGGTTTCACCATGTTAGCCAGGATGGTCTCGATCTCCTGACCTCGTGATCCACCCACCTCGGCCTCCCAAAGTGCTGGGATTACAGGCTTGAGCCACCGCGCCCGGCCGACCCCATCTCTTTAAAAAAAAATAAAAAAAAAAAAAAAAAAAAAAATCAGCCGGGCATGGTGTTGCATGCCTGTATTCTCAGCTACTTGTGGGGCTGAGGTGGGAAGATTGCTTCAGCCCGGGAGGTGGAGGTTGCAGTGAGCCAAGATCACACCACTGCACTCCAGCCTGGGTGACAGACTGAGACCCTGTCTTGGGAAAAAAAAAAAAAAAGAAGAAGAAGTAAAAGTAACTGGAAAAGGAGGGCCTGCTAATGTGTTTTGGGAAATAAATTGTACGCTTGTCAAAGCATTGCCCAGGTGCTCTGAGAAGCCAACGGGCAGTGTCCTGCTAGTGTTTAAAGAGCAGAGGCTGAAATTTAATGAATTGTTTCATTAATCAAGGGCACTGTTATGTCTCATCCAAAGCAACAAACATCTGCAAAAATGTAGACAACAAACTACTCCATGCTCAGCAGTTGGTCGGAGGAAAACATCTTGCATTGCTTTGTTTTGTTTTGTTTTGAGACAGGGTTTTGCTCTGTTGCCCAGGCTGGAGTACAGTGGTGCAATCCTAGCTCACTGCAACCTCTGCCACTCTGGTTCAAGAGATTCTCCTGCCTCAGCCTCCCGAGTAGCTGGGATTACAAGCACCCACCACCACGCTCAGCTAATTTTTGTATTTTTAGTAGAGACGGGCTTTTGCCATGTTGGTCAGGCTGATCTCAAACTCCTGACCTCAGGTGATTCCCCCTATCTTGGTCTCCCAAAGTGCTGGGATTACAGATGTGAGCCACACGCCCGGCCGATGCTTTGTTACTAGGAGCATATATACTTAGGATTGTTATGTCTTCTTGATGTATTGACCTTTTTATGAGACAAGGTCTCACTTTGTTGCCCAGGCTGTGCAGTGGCGCTATCTTGGCTCACTGCAGCCTCTATCTCCCTGGGCTCAGGCAGTCCTCCCACCTCAGCTTCCCGAGTAGCTGGGACTACAGGCACAAGCCACCATGCCTGGCTAATTTTCTTGTTTCTTGTAGAGACAGGATTTTGTCATGTTGCCCAGGCCGGTTTTGAACTCCTGGACTAAAGTAATCGGCCTGTCTTGGCCTCCCAAAGTGCTGGGATTATAGGTATGCTTTTTACCATTATTAAATGGCCTTCTTTATGTCTGGTGATACTGCTTGTGTTAAAGTCTGATTTTTCTGATACTAATATAGCCACGACAGCTATACCAGCTTCCTCATCACTGGTGTTGGTAACGTGTGCCTCTTCCATCCTTTTACTGTTCAATCTGTCTCAGTCTGCACACAAAGTGCATCTGTTATAGACAGCTTATCACTAAGCATTTTTTAAAAGCTTTAATTGCAAGATGGCCACATAGCAGAAATCACATTGTCAAAGCCTGGGAGGGTCAGCAGAGGAGTTTGCACTTGGTCATGGTGGCTCTAGGGCACATTAAACAGAGGTCGGATGTAATCAGATGTATAATTTAGAAGTCTCTTTGGGGGTGGAGAATGATGACGGCAGCTATTGGAGTCAGGGAGGCCAGTAAGAGCAAGCATAGAGGTTTGAGTTAATGTCGTGGCAGTGGGATGCAGAGGAGGGCATGGATCTGAGAGATGTTTTTTAAAATGTCCAGCTGGTGGCCTAGCTGAAACCAAAAACTGGGGGTGGTGGGGGTTGCCACATGGGATGACGGTTTCCAGGGGTGTAAAGGAAGAGTTTAAGAGAAGAGACGGCCAGGCCACCTACAGGCCATGACTCATGCCTGTAATTCCAGCACTTTGGAAGCCCAAGGTGGGTGGATCCCCTGAGGTCAGGAGTTCAAGACCAGCCTGGCCAACATGGTGAAGCCCCGTCTTTACTAAAAATACAAAAATTACCTGGGCATGGAGGCATACACCTATAATCCCAGCTACTTGGGAGACTGAAACAGGAGAATCACTTGAACCCACGAGATGGAGGTTGCAGTGAGCTGAGATCGCACCATTGCACTCCAGCCTGGATAACAAGAGCAAAACTCTGTCTGGAAAAAAAAAAAGAGAAGGGGGAGCCCTGGGAAGTAACTTGGCCTTCTTCTTCTTCTTCTTCTTCTTCTTTTTGGAGACAGAGTCTCACTCTGTCTCCCAGGCTGGAATGCAGTGGTGTGATCTTGGCTCACTGCAACCTCTGCCTCCTGGGTTGAAGCCATTCTCCTGCCTCAGCCTCCTGAGTAGCTGGGATTACAGGCACATGCCGCCATGCCCAGCTAATTTTTTTGTATTTTAGTAGAGATGGGGTTTCACTGTGTTGCCTCGTCTCGAACTCCTGAGCTCAGGCAGTCTACCCGCATCGGCCTCCCAAAGTGCTAGGATTACAGGCTTGAGCCACTGCACCCAGAACATGGCCTTGTTCTTCAACGTGCCTCCCTCCACCTGCTCTCCTGGTGGGTATCCCGGGAGCTGGGAACCTTCCAGATTATTCATCCTTCTCCCAGCAAAAAGAAAACTAATTGGAACAGGAGGACCTGCCAGGGTTCAGCCTTGGAGGGATGTTGTGGGATTTCAGTGCAGTGTACTGTGGGTCCTTCCGTGTCATTAGGGGGCTGTGGGCTGTGCTGGGGTTGTGTGCTCCTCCCGGGGAGCGTATGAAGTTTTCAGAGTCGACACTTGAGCCAGGGTCTGCAGACTTCCTTGGGAGATGATGGCACAGCTTTTAGATAGTTCTCTTGTGTTGGAGCAGAGTTTTCACTTATTTACAACCCAGCTTCTCTGGGCGCAGTGGCTCATGCCTGTAATCCCAGCACTTTGGGAGGATGAGTCGAGTGGATCACTTGATGTCAGGAGTTTGAGACCAGCCTGACCAATATGGTGAAACCCCGTCTGTACTAAAAATACACAAAATAGCTGGGCGTGATGGTGGGCACCTGTAATCCCAGCTACTCGGGAGGCTGAGACAGGAGAATGCCTTGAACCCACGATGCGGAGGTTGCAGTGAGTGAAGATTACATCATTGCACTCAGGCCTGGGTAACAAGAGCAAAACTCCATCTCAACAAACAAACAAAAATACCCCCAGCTTCTTGAGAAATTTAACCATATCAAGAGACCATTTGAGGGCCTCGGCCATCCTGAAAAGATGCTGGCCTTAACAAAGTCATCAAGGAACAACAAAGTGGGGAGTGCCACAGAGAAGAGCTGAGTGGCAGTCACTCTCCTCTCTGGTGAAATAGTTTATAGTCCAAGCATAGAAACAAGAAAAATCTAAACAAGGCGGTAGCGTTGGCTCAGGCTATGACCAGCACTTTGGGAGGCAGGGCAGAGGCCGAGATCAGATCAGTGAAATAGTTTATAGTCCAAGCGCCAAAGCAAGAAAAATCTAAACATTCCATTGTAGATGCATTGATGGATACAGACAGAGAAAATTAGAGCAAAACTTCCAATTGCCAGTGGCTTTTTCTTTCTTTTTTCTTTTTCTTGTTTGTGTTTTTTTTTTTTAGACGGACTCTCGCTGTTGCCCCGGCTGGAGTGCAGTGGTGTGATCTCAGCTCACTGCAACCTCCACTTCCCAGGTTCAAGCAATTCTCTGCCTCAGCCTCCCGAGTAGCTGGGATTACAGGCACCTGCCACCATGCCCGGCTAATTTTTGTATTTTTAGTAGACGTGGGGTTTCACCATGTTGGTCAGGCTGGTCTTGAACTCCTGACCTTGTGATCCACCTGCCTCGGCCTCCCAAAGTGCTGGGGTTACAGGCGTGAGCCACCGCACCTGGCCTCCAGTGGCTTTTTCAATTGGGACAACCAGCAGAGAACTCCCTCAGATGGCTGCTCACTGAGGACTGTTCTTGGCAGAACAGAGGCCTCCCCTTCCTGGGCCTCACCTTGGCATCAGCTTTGTTCCATCGTCCCCTAACTGCAGTTCATGCACCTGAGTTTCCTGTGGGCCCAGGGGGACAGTTCAGGACCAGGAACCCCCTTCCCTCCTGCTCCTCCAGGTCGTGGCATGGACCCCTCCAGGACTTCTTAGGCCGAGGGCTCTCCTGCGTTCTTGAGGTGTCACCAGATGTCACTCCCCACCAACGCGTTTCTCAATTTTTCTGTCCCAGGTGCCGCTTCCCCCATGACCAACATCTAGAAACCAGCCAGAAACCAGATTTCTGTCAAACGGAATTTTGAATGATCTCTCCCTGCTTGAGTGACTATATACTTAGCTAAATGGAAGCTTTGTAGAATTTTGACACCAACAATAGTGGTTTTTTTGTTTTTGTTTTGTTATGTTTTTTTGAAACGAAGTCTTACTTTGTTGCCCAGGCCGGAGTGCTGTTGCATGATCTCGGCTCACTGCTACCTCCGTCTCCCAGGTTCAAGCGATTCCCCTGCCTCAGCCTCCTGAGTAGCTGGGATTACAGGTGCCTGCCACCACGCCCAGCTAATTTTTGTATTTTTAGTAGAGATAGAGTTTAATCATGTTGGCCAGGCTGGATTCGGACTCCTGACCTCAAGGGATCCTCCCACCTCAGCCTCCCCAAATGTTGGGATTATAGGCATGAGCCACCGCACTTGGCCAGAATAGTGTTTTGTGAATAAAGTTGAATTCAGTATTTTAAGAGGTGGTCATCGTGGGGCTGAGCAAGTGTTTTGGGGTCTGAGGCTCTGGTCTGGGGCTGAGACTGGGAGCTCAGAGTGGAGATCCATCAGGTGGTGTGAAGCAGGGTGGGGAATGGAAGGTTCCAGGTCTGAGGACCAGTAGAGGCGGAGGTAGACGCTCAGAGACGTGGAGGGTGGTGAATGGCAGGGGAGAGAAAGATAAGTCCACGCCGGACCTGACCCTGCAGGACGACACACGTCCACCGCCGTCGGTTCGGATCTTCCGGCACATAACCCACTCCATGGCCGGCTGGGCTTTCCTGCAGCACACAGGCCTGAAGGGAGTTCAGCTCTCCTTCCACTTTTGCAAAAATGGTTAGCAACTTCAAACAAAAACCGTAGCAAACTTGTGACTCCCTCCCGATAGATTGCTGCTGGCTTTATGATGTGTTTTAATCGCCCTCCACTGGGAGAGAATGATGAATCGCCCCGCGCATCCTGTGGGTAACGGCTCTGGGAATCGTTTCTTTATTCATAAACCAGGCTTCTCCCATTGCAGAGACAGTGAGTGATGTGGTGTTGTAACAAGCGAGGGGAGAAACAGGGGTCGTGAATTCATCTGATGCCTTGCAGAATTTGCATTTTATTGATAGTTTTCATTTCCTTCCATATTATATCATATTGAAGTCTGATTTTGATGTGCTGGCCTGTGTTCCCAGAGAACAGCGAAGGGTATTTACTCATATTGACTGATGGCATCAACACAGACGCAGCATTGACGGCTTAATAAGTGGGAAGGTTGAAAGTTCTGGGGATTCCTCTCAGCTGCTGGGGAGACCGAGGGAGTGAGGAAGGCCGGCCTCAGTGTGGGACGTGCACAGGTCAGAGGAAGCTGCGGAGGCTTGGCTGGGAGTCAGCCTCGGCCAGGTGCCCATGTCAACCCATCCTTATGCTTACTTGGCCTCTGGGCCTCAGTTTTCTCACCTGTAAAAGAAGAGATGAGACACAGCACTCCTGGGAGCACCCAGCATCCTACCTGGTCCGTAGTAACAGCTCACAATGCACTTACTGTGTTCTGGGGCTGGGCCAAGATTTCCTGCAGGTTATTGATTTAATCCTTCCTGTAACCCCTCCAAGTCAGTTTCATTAGTATTTCCATATTGCAGATGACCAAAGAGGCTCCAGCCCAGCCCAGCCAGGGACTGGGCAGAGGAAGAGATTCTACTCTGGCAGGCTGGGTACAGCTCTTGCTTTTTCTCTCTCTCTTTCTTTTTAAACCTTTTCATTGGCCAGGCACAGTGGCTCACGCCTGTAATCCCAGCACTTTGGGAGGCGGAGGTGGGCGTGATCAATGAGGTCAGAGATCGAGACCATCCTGGCTAACACGGCCAAAACCCCGCCTGTACTAAAAAATAACACAAAAATTTAGGGGCCGGCGCAGGAGCGCAATTGTAGTCCCAACTGCTGGGAGGCTGAGGCAGGGAGGATGCTGAACTGGGAGGCAGGCAGGAACTCTGCAGTGAGCTGAGATTGTGCCACTGTACCCAGCCTGGGCTACAGAGCGGTGACTCCATCTCAAAAAAAAAAAAAAAAAAAAATATTGATATGAGCCAGATGCTGTGGCTCGTGCCTGTAATCCCAGCTACTTGGGAGGCTGAGACGAGAGGATCGTTTGAGCCCAGGAGATCAAGGCTGCAGTGAGTTACGCTCATGCCACTGCACTCCTGCCTGGGTGACACAGCCAAACTCTGTCTCTTGAAAAAAGAAAAAAGAAAAGAAATCTGTTGATATGAAAACAAAGTACCAAATTAGTTGCCCTTCTGGTTTGGGAGGGAGTAAAAAGCCTTCAATAGCAGCTTACTTTCAGAGAGCTCAGTATCATGCAAGGCCATGGGCTCTGCAAACAGTAGGTGTTTAATAGGTGTTTACTGAGTGAATGAGTCAGCACCGTATGCAAGCAGGGTGCTTATGAGGAGCAGGGACATGACCCAGTGTGGGCTCTGGGCTGGGGTCCCTTTGCATGTACCATACTCTGCCCTGGGACCCTCTTACCCTCATTGCAGATGGCAGAGTGGACGGGGGCTCATGGTGTGGTTGAGTACCTCGGGCCCTGTGGCTGGCTCAACTGAGTTCAAGCTCCTCAGGTGGGAATTCATCCTTACCTGCCTATCTTGGCTTCATCCCTACACCCCTCTCTACCCTCTGGGCCAGCTGACCAGAGCCACGGGTCCCTTCCCCACACCACCCCAGCCAGCACAAACCCCCTCACCAGCGATAGGCACCAGTGCACTGGCAGGCCACGAGCCCTCCCCTCCCCACCACCTGCAAACCAGACGAGGGAGGCGGAGGGGAGCCCCCTGGTTTGGGATGGGCCTGGAGGTATGAGAAGGAGGGTGCTGGGACCTGCAGAATAGCTGCCTAAGACCTGTGGTGGCCCATTGTGGCCCACAGGGTTCTCTTTCTTGGACACCAGGTCTGAGCCGAGTTCTCTCACCAGGCCTCCTAGGACACCTCCCGGGACCCACCCAGCCTGGCGGGCTGCTCCTCCCACAAGCCTCCCAGCCCCTCCCCGACCCCAGGTGGCATCACAGCCCCTCCCCGCAGCCCCACTTGCCCACACAAGCACAGACAGCTTCTCCTCCTGTGTCTCCTCCCCTGTAAGTGGCCTTGCCGCTGTCCCTGGGATCTGCACTCCTTTCCACGTCCGCAGGCTCTGCTGGCCTTGCTGCAGGCTGTCCCCACCCCTCCTCACCGGCTTCCCAGGCTCCATAGAGAAAGTCAAACCTCAGTCCTTGCCCCAGCGACCTTGATCCTCCCTCCCATTTGGGTCCCAGTAGCTCAGGGAGGCACATCTGTGACCTGTGAACACCCCCTGCGGTTCCTCAGTGACCAGGGGTCCCAGAGCAGACGCTGCTGTGCTCCCCGGAATGACCTGGAGCTGAACACAAAGCCACTGCCCGCCGCCCCGGCTTCTGCTGCCTCTGCTGTTGCTGGAGACCAGCATCTGCTGCGTGTCTGCCCGGTGGGTGGAGGCCCCCACGGTGTGCTCCTCTGGGGCAGCCGATGGTGGGCGGGGGTGCGGGGTGGGCCGATGCTGTATCTTTCGGAATGGGGCTGGCCCTCTTCCGTCCACAGTTCCCGCACGGTAACTCTAAGTCTTTGGAATTTCTCAAGTGAAAGGAGTATCTTTGTTATTCATGGGGTGGGGCTCTAAGACCTCCAGGAAGGGAAGGGCTGGAGGCTGAGTTCACTCTGTGGCCTGTGATTCCATCAGTCCCACTGACGAAATGAAGCTTCAGTGGGGGCCCTGGATTTCCAGAGGTTCCGTTGGCCCCTCGGCCATCACCGGTTGGTGATGCTATGACGATGGGCACAAAGGGGAGGCCTCCTGACTCCACGGGAGAGAAGTCACAGACGCTCTGTGGCCAGGACGCTCCCAGATCTCACCCTGCGCGTCTCTTCCTGTGGCTGGTCCTGAATTGCGTCGTTTGTGATAAAACTAATTGTTAGTGTAGTGCCTTCCTGAGCTTTCCAAGTCATTCTAGCAAATTAGCAAACAGGGAGGGATTGTGGGAACCCCTAGATTTGTAGCCAGCTGGCCAGACGCGTGGGTAGCATTCTCGTGCGGGTGCCCTCAACCTGTGAAGGGTGGTCTGAGCCCAGATAAAAGCCGTTGCAGACGTAGGTGATGGGTGTGGCTGTCAGGGCTCCCACGGTTCCCAGAGAGGTGCTTGTGGGGCTGGGCGTGGACCTGCCACTTCCCCCGATCCCTTTCCTCTGGGCCCTGGGGCCTGGCAGGGGCTGTGTCTCTCTCCAGAGCTGAGTGCACAGCAGGCCCCCAACAAATGCTGGTTGAGCTGATCTTCCATTGGTCCAATTATCTAGCACATCCCCCAAGACTTTTGCACTTGCTCTGATTCCAGAGATGATAATGCTACTCAGCTTTTTTTAAAATTTTTTATCCTGATGTTATCTTTCTCTTTCAACCCTAAAGGCATTGATTTGACTCCTTGTTTCTTCAGTAGCCATATAAATGATTCATCACTTTAGGAGCAAAGTTCTTTCCGCTTTTATCCCACAGGAGGCGGGCACAGGCTCCGGGTCAGCCATGGAACCCTGGCCTCCGCGGTGGCAGACACTTTGTCTGGAAAACACTGTACTTTCAGGGGTGGCCATTGAAGATTTTCTGCCTGAAAACTCCCACTTGGCAAGGGAAGCAAATAAAAGCGTGGCTTACAGTGCAACCCTTTAAAACAGAAGCTTGCTAAACAAATGGGAAGCGTGACCAGAATTCGTAAGGAACTGTGAAATGAAGAGGATGCTGTATTTGGAAGCTGTGAAATTGCTCTAGGATTCCAAACCTCAGAGTAGCTTCCAGGCTCCTGGGAAGAATCAGATGCGTGGCCTAAATAAAAAACAGTCCCCTGGCCAGGCAGCCAGGACGGGGACATCAGAGTTCGCACGCTGTGCGTGTGCGTGTGTGTGCACTCATGCCAGTGTGCGTGTGGGTACATGCATGCACGCAGGTGTGTACTTTTTTTAAAAAATTTTTTCATGAGACAGGGTCTCACTCTGTTGCCCAGGCTGTAGTGTAGTGGCATGGTCCTAGCTCACTGCAGCCTCAAATTCCTGAGCTCAAGTGAGCCCTCCACCTCAGCCTCCCAAAGAGCTGGGATTACAGGCGTGAGCCACCGCACCTAGCCAAGTGTGGAATCTTGATTCATGACCTTTCATAGCTGAGGGGCGAGAAAGCTCACTGCCATCCCTTCTCATTCCAAGGACACACTCTGAGAACAGTTGTAATGACTTTTTTTTCTTCTTGATATAGGGTCTTGCCATGTCACCGAGGCTGGAGTGCAGTGGCGCGATCACAGCTCACTGCAACCTGGACCTCCCAGGCTCAAGTGATCCTTCCACCTCAGCCTCCTGAGTAGCTGGGACTACAGGCGCATGTCACCACAACTGGCTAATTTAAACAATTCGTAGTTTTTGTTTGTTTTTGAGACAGTCTCGCTCTGTCGCCCAGGCTGGAGTACAGGGGCGAGATCTTGGCTCACTGCACCCTCTGTCTCCCGGGTTCAAGTGATTCTCCTGCCTCAGCCTCCCGAGTAGCTGGGACTATAGACGTCCCCCCACCACACCTGGCTATTTTTTTGTATTTTTAGTAGAGATGGGGTTTTACCATATTGGCCAGGCTGGTCTCAAACTCCTGATTTTGTGATCCACCCGCCTTGGCCTCCCAGAGTGCTGGGATTATAGGTGTGAGCGACCGCACCCGGCCAATAAGTTTTTTGTTTTTTTTGTTTTTGTTTTTTGTTTTTTTTTTTTTGAGACGAAGTCTCACTGTGTTGCCCAGGCTAGAGTGCATTGGTGCAATCTCGGTCACTGCAACCTCTGCCTCCCGAGTTCAAGAGGTTCTCCTGCCTCAGCTTCCTGAGTAGCTGGGACTACCGGTGTGCACCACCACGCCCAGCTAATTTTTTATATTTAGTAGAGAGGGGGTTTCACCATATTAGCCAGGCAGGTCTTGAACTCCTGACCTAGGGTGATCTGCCCACCTCAGCCTCCCAAAGTGCTGGAATTACAAAAGGGAGCCACCGCACCTGGCCAAAAAAATTTTTTTCAGAGACAAGGAAGGTCTCATTATGTTGCCCAGGCTGGTCTCGAACTCCTGGGCTCAAGTGATCCTCCCACCTTGGCCCCCAAAGTGCTGGGATTGCAGGTGTGAACTACTGTGCCCTGCCAGTCATTAGATTTGAAGCCTACCCTAAATCCAGGATAATCTTATCTTGATGCTTAGCTAATTAGATCTGCGGTGACCCTGTTTCCAGCGTCACATTCTGAGGGTCCAGGGGGACTTGTGTGTTCTTTTGGGCTGGGCTGGGACACTTCCCCTACTACACAGGGTTAGAGGCGGACTGAGCGGTCCCATAGCCCCTTCCCTGAGGTCTACACCCTAGTCTGCACCCTCGAGGTCAGCGCCGCCCAGTGGAATGTTCTGTATGCTGGACACACTCCATCCCTGCCTTGTCCAGGGCAGCCCCCACTGCGCGTGACTGCTGGACACCTGAAATGTGGCGGGTGCCACTGAGGAACTGGACTTTTAAAAATGCAAATGCTCTTGTCCTGGAAGGTGCAGATTTGGGTCCTCCCACTCCTGTGTGAGGAAAGGAAGAGGGAGCAGAAAGTGCTGGGAGGAGGGGCTGCAGCCTGCTCCAGGCTTCCCATCCCCAGCCCCCACCCTCGGTGCCCCAAGGTCTCCTAGAAGATGGGCACCCTCATAGAAGCCAGGGCCTGGGCCCCTTTGCACAGCCCCCAGCACCTGTGCCGGACCTGGAACCTTGGCCAACGAACCGTTTACTGCGTTCAGAGCCCTGTGAAGGGACAACCCCAGGGGCCCTCAAAGCCACCAAGGCTGTGTGTGGCCTCTCCCTGTACATTACCCCTCCTGGGCCCGCACCACTGGGGTTGGAGCCCCTGTCTCTGTGCTCATGGCCAGAGGAGCTGCTCCCATATGCAACAGCATGTCCACAGACCGGCCCGAGGGCATTGTGGATGGGGGCAACAGTTTTCCTGCAGAGGTGGGGTTTAGTGGGAAGCGGTGTAGAGTCGGGAAGGAGGCGGCAGAGCATTCCAGGTGGAAGCTCGGGCAGGAGGATGCCCTTGAAGAATTGAAGGAAGGCTGCTGGGCCAGGTCCTCAGGGGCAGAGAGGCGGCCAGTGGGGGCCTCGTGGACCAGAGTGGAGGGATCTCCATGTTCCCCACTCCTGACGACAGCCCGGTGTGGGTTTGGACTCCCTCCCCACTGCCTGCACCCCTTTGCCACATTTTCACCCTTGGCGTGTGTTGTGCCACAGGCTGTTCTTACCTGTGTCCTTGTGTGTTTAATTGTAATGAAGAAGCTGTGGGCGCTGGGAAGTGGGGCAGCCCATCCGTTCTCCGTGTGCCTGAGCTGTGGCCCTGGAATGAGAAAGTGCGGGGAATCCGGGGGGTGGGGGGTGACATCAGACTACACTTGAGTCACTGTCAGGGCCTTCCCGAGGGTGTCCTGCACGCAGGGGGTCCTCTTTTTCAGGGACCTGGGCAGAGAGAGGAGGAAGGTCTGAACCATGAGGTCTCTAACCTCCTCTGGCCATTTGTGGGGTGGGGCAAGGCGGGGTCGGGGCTGGGAGGGGAGGGGCAGCTGTGTCTGCAGGCACGGAGGATGGTCTGCAGGGCCCTCTCCTTTAGGAGTCTGTTCTATCTTTTCTTTGAGACAAAGTCTTGCTCTGTCATCCAGGCTAGAGTGCAATGACGCGATCTCGGCTCAGTGCAACCTCTGCCTTCCATATTCAAGCCATTCTCCTGCCTCAGCCTCCCAGGTAGCTGTGAATGCAGACATGTGCCACCATGCCTGGCTAATTTTTTTGTGTTTTTAGTATAGATGGGCTTTCACTATGATAACCAGGCTGGTCTCACACTCCTGACCTCAAATGATCTGCCTGCTTCGGCTTCCCAAAATACTGGGATTATAGACATGAGCCACTGCACCCGGCCTGTGCTGTCTTTTTATCTCACTAAGCGCCTGGCCTTGAGCTTGGATTTTGAGGACAGAGATAAGCAGACCCAGTCCCAGGTCTCAAGGGGTACCCCTCCCCGCAGCTGTCCATGTGTCGGGGGCACCCCTCCCCAAAGCTGTCCATGTGGGGGGGGTACCCCTCCCCGCAGCTGTCCATGTGTGGAGGGCACCCCTCCCCGCAGCTGTCCATGTGTGGAGGGCGCCCCTCCCCGCAGCTGTCCATGTGTGGAGGGCGCCCCTCCCCACAGCTGTCCATGTGTGGGGGGTGCCCTTCCCCGCAGCTGTCCATTTTGGGGACACAGATGTGTCAAGAGACACAGGGTAGCCCAGGCCATGATGGAGGGTAGGACTGAGCATCTGTACTCCTGAGAGGGCTCCTGTATCCCCGACATGAGATCATGCCCAAGAGCCACTGTCCCCCAGGCCACGCTGGCCTCCACCATGGCCCAGAGTCCTGGGGTTGGGGGTGGGAGGAGGCGGCAGAATAGCTACATCCTGCCTTTTAAGTCAGGTGTGTCTCATTTTAAGTCTTTGGTGCAGCCTGCCGGCTGGCTTTGCACTGATGACTTAACCCTGCTGGGCCTCAGTTTTCTTTTTTTTTGAGACGGAGTCTGGCTCTGTCGCCCAGGCTAGAGTGCTGTGGCCGGATCTCAGCTCACTGCAAGCTCTGCCTCCCGGGTTTACGCCATTCTCCTGCCTCAGCCTCCGGAGTAGCTGGGACTACAGGCGCCCGCCACCTCGCCCGGCTAGTTTTTTTGTATTTTTTAGTAGAGGCGGGGTTTCACCGTGTTAGCCAGGATAGTCTCGATCTCCTGACCTCGTGATCCGCCCGTCTCGGCCTCCCAAAGTGCTGGGATTACAAGCTTGAGCCACCGCGCCCGGCCTGGGCCTCAGTTTTCTATCTATAAAGTGGGGGGATTATTTCCAGGGTATGGCTGGTCGTGAAGATGAACTTGGGCCATGTGTGTAAAGCCACAGTTGGTGGACGCTCACTCAGCAGGTGTCACCTTCGAGGAATGCTGCTGCCTGTGCCTCCCAGCTCAGGCTGGGCTGGCCAAGGAGGCTGCTTTTTGCTAAGTGCCCGAGGGTTTTCTAGGAGAAGGTGGCACAGAGGCTCACCTGTGTCTGCTCTTCCAGGGGACGACCGCTTTGGAAGACGCGTTGTCACGTTCAGCTGCTGCCGGATGCCACCCTCCCATGAGCTGGACCACCAGCGGCTGCTGGAGTGAGTGTCCTGCTCCTCTCTTTCTGTCCCTGTCTTTCCATGTTGCTTGTACCCATCCCTTCACCCCATCTCCCTGTGAGTCACCTGCTCTGGGGCCTCCTTTGTGAACTTGTTGGTGTGCAGAGCTCTTGCGCTCATAAGCCTACTGGAGGGCCATCTGTGGCCAGCCCCGGTCCCTGGGCTTTCGTGCACCATTTATTAGCACAGTGGGAGCCAGGTTTGGTTTCCTTTTAGCCACCCAAGCTGTGGGTGCCTCCCTTTGGAGTTAGGGACAGTCCCCTGGTCCTAGGTGTAGACCAACCTTGCAGATGACATGGCTGCCAAGTGCCAGGCCTCTCCCACACACTGTCCCTTTAAAACCTCTCTGGGCCTCTCTCTGGGAACACCTTCGGAGCTGTGTGAGTTTCCTGTGGCTGCCACAAAAGACCACATGCTTGGCAGCTTAAAATGCTGAGTGGACCTTCCTTGGTTCTGGAGGGCACCAGTCTCCAAGGTCAGGGCGGCGGCAGGGCTGCACTCCCCCTGGAGGCTGCGGGGGAGCTTCTGGCCTCTTCCAGCTCCAGGGGGTCCCGGATGACTGGTGGCCGTGTCATTCCCTTCTTTGCCTCAGTCTTTACGTGGCCTTTTTGCCTCTGTGTCTTCCCATCTCATAAGAACACCAGCCACTGGACTAGGGCCACCCTAATCCCATAGCTCCTCATCTGAACGAATTACACCAGCAAAGACCCTATTTCCGAATTAGGTCACACTCTGAGGTTCTGGGTGGAATTTTGGGGGGTGCCATTCAAACCCAGGACAGAAGACAAGGGCCTGCTGCTGCTGCTGTCATTGGCTCAGCAGGCATCTATTGAGCACCTACTGTATGTGAGGCATTGGATAGTCACTGTATCAGGGCCCACCTGTGAACTGAGGAAATCAACATTGTGGTTTGGGAGAACTGAGGCCAGGAGATGACTCTGAGACACAAGGTAGTGGGACATGGAAGGGGCTGAGTGAGGGGTGCCTGGACCCCATGTACCTTGTATACACCCAGCGCTACCCAGGTGCGCATGGGCTCCACAGCTGGTATGGGGTGGGGGCCATAGAAAATCCAGGTGGTTGTTGGTTTGCCATACCAACAAGCATCAGGAGCATTGAGAAGGGGAGGTCTCAGGCCGTTTCCAACTGACTTGGTCAAGGAAACTTTTACTGCACTGAGCAGAACCCTCTGAAGGGATGAGCCCAGGGGTCCTCATAGCCACCAAGGCCGACACCCCAGACCTGAAACCTCCCTCCTGGCCTGCACTCCTGCATGCACCCCAAACACATCCCCCTTGTCCCCTCATGTTCACCTCGCCTTCACCCCCCACTGGCTGTCCTCTACACCCTAACCACCATGCACACATCTCTCCCCTGCATTACATCTCTTCTGCAGCCTGCATTCCTTGCCTTCCTATTCCATCTTTATGTTTACATTCCTCCCCACACACCCTCCCGCACACACCCTCCTCCCCGCACCCACCCTCCCCGCATCAGCACCCCTCCCCACATGCCCACACCCCCTCCCCTACATACATCCCCTCCCGCGCACACACCCCCTCCCATGCCCACACCCCTCCCTCCCTCATGCACCACCCCTCCCGGTGCACACACCCCTCCCCTGCACACACCTCCCTCCTTACTCCACTCTGCTGGCTGCCTCAGCACAGACCAGGTGTTCAGAGTGAAAGCACCTAAACTACTGACTCCATGGGCCCTCTTCAGTTAAGCATTTACATGACTTAGGTCGATCCTCTCCAACCTGTTGTCTGGTTCATTCTCCGCCCTTGTCTGTTTCCTTCTCTCTTTGTGCTTTCATTACCTCTGCCTGCACTCCTCTGCACTGGCCGTTTCCCATTGCTCAGCACCTCGCCCTCAGCGGTTTCCGCGGCGTTTGTCACCTTCATCTGTCCCTTTGTTGGTTCGCTGGCCGTGACTGCTTTGAGCACACTGAGCCTCCCTGGTGAAACCTCCCTCGGCCTAGAGAGAGTTGTTGCTGGGGAAGAGTTGGTAAAATATGCATCTTCAGCTCTCTGCTAATCTCTGCCCAGGTGAGAGAGCTCCCTGTAGGCCCAGGGCAGCCTCCGTCCTGTGCGGGAGGAAGCTAGGTTCAGGCCCTGGAATTTGCTCCCTGGCAGTGAACTGGTTGAGCTTCATTCCCGAGGCCGAGCCCTGACTCATCTCTGGGTGTCCCTGGAAACATTTATTGTGCCCTTGTGAGGACAGGGAGCACGGCACCTGGCCTGCCACGGACTCCCTCACTGCTGGGGACAGCTCAGGACATGACCCTGGCGGGAAGGCTGTGCCTTCCGCCATTTCCAGATGCCATCATCTAACTGCTAAAGCCAAGGAACTCGGGGAGTAGGATGTGACCTGGAACCCCCAACGCAAGATGAACAAAGGCACGATCGGATCGTAGAAGCAGCCAGAAGACTTTGGGCTGGTTGCTTCGTGAGAGTCCCCCCGATAGATGCATCCTATCTGGTCTGTTAATCTTCCGACCACAGCTGAAACTGCAGTGGCAAAGGCAGAGACCTCTCGGGGAGCAGGTGCCAGGAGCACCTTCCACCGGTGCTGCTGCTGCATGGTGAGACCTGCAGGATGCATGGGGCGAGCTGGGATCCTGGGGCTGGTTACCCCAGACAGTGAGGCTGGCTTTCCCCAGAGGGTGCTCACTCCAGTGAGGAGGTGATGCCAGCCTGCTGCCTACTCTTGGTGTTCACCAGGCACACAGGGAGAGACGGATGCCAGATTCAGGAAAAGTTCGTATCCTGGGATCGTCTTGAGAGGACGCATTCCCTTGTCAGGTCATTTAGGCACGGAAAGACCCGTGACCTGTGGGTCAGCTCTCCCCACGGGGCTGCTGCTGGGCCAGGAGGGAGCTCAGGATTTGCTGTTCTTATAAAGACAAAAGTGCCTTCGAAGACTGCGAATTGGTGGCTGCCAGGGCTTGGAGGAGTGATGGGGAGAAGGACTGTTTAAGAGGTCTCGGTTTTCTTTTGGGTTGATAACAATATTTCAGAACCATAGAGAGGTAATTGCACAACTTTGTGAATACACTAAATGCCACTGGATTGTTCACTTTAAAATGGTTAATTTATATTATGTGAATTTCAACTCCATTGGACAAAAAGCACCCCGACAACAAATTGGTACCTTGTGTTCTTTTATGTGCTTATTCAAGATTCCTTTACTATTAGGTGGAAGTGGTAAGCATGGCTTCCTTGAACAGTTGTATAGGTTGTTCACTGCACAAGGCTAACCAGATGAGAAGCTACCATCAGCTGGTACTCTTTTCACTCAGTGTGGGACAAGCATCTTCCCAGAGGAAAACGCATCTTTTTCTAACTCATTTAAAGGTGCTCTGTGGGCTTCTTGGCCTTGATAAGAGCCATCAGGCTTAGCCTTCTCTGCAGCCTTTATGAAAAAAACACTCCGTACATTATCCTCCCTATCCATTTCAACCGGATGGCTTTTCTGTGGCCAGATGCATGCTCCTATTTTTGAAGTGGATGAAGAAACGAGTCTGTCTTTGAAACTCAACTGGTAATTTAGTTAATGACTTCCTGTGCTGAGCACGTGGGCAGATGCGTTGACACCCAGAGGATTTTAGCACACTGAACAGAAGGCACCCGGAGGAGCCCAGCACTGGGGCCAGAGGAAGGGTTCCTGCTTTTACGAGGAGGCGTCCAGAGTGGGAAGATGAGCTGTGCAGAGACACTGGCCTCAGTTTCCTTTTCTCGAAAAAGTCATTTGCGAAATGCGAAAGTGACTACCCTGAGAAGTGAGGAGGAGTGAGACATTCTCAGTGGCTCGGGGACTCTTCCATCCCTCTGTGTTCAGGTGGAAGTCTCGACCTGGTCTTCTGAGACAGTGACTCAGTAAAGGATGACCTTGGCGAAGTGTGCCCCAGTGGCTTAGCCCACATGGCGTTCAAGACAGGCAATGCGCTGGAAGATGGGTGTTGAAGTTACTTCCACCACGGGTGATCTGAAATCACGCATGGTGTGAGGTCAGATGTGCGTGATTTCTCCACATCAAAGCAGACAATGGGATGGGAGCAGGCGTGGATGGCAGCCCATGGCTCTCAGAGACGCTGAGTGTGTGGACGCTGGAGCCAAGCTGCTTGGTTTGAAGCCCAGCTCTGCCCCTTACTGCCTCACCTCTGTGAGCCTCAGTTGACTTGTCTATAAAATGGAAATAATAGTACCTGCCTGCTAAGGTCATTGAGAGAACTGAATGTGTAGAAGGCCTGCAGTTCAGGTGGTTTGGGCTTTTGACAGAGGGCACTCTGACGTTGCTTATAAATCAGATGCACAAAGGAGAAGCTGGCATCCTTGGTCTCCAGGCTTCCGGGCAGTGCAAGACCAGCCGAGCATCTGCAGATGGGCACAGGCAGCTGGGGCCTTCTCCTGAGGCAGTTCTGGGGGCATCTGTCTGCAGAGCACCTCGCCCACAGCCTCAGAGAGCGGGACCACCTGGGTGGATTAATTACAAGATGTGCTCCAGGTGAGAACCTGGACAATCTGAGCTGAGGGATCATGGCCTGACTGGCTCAGTGTCAGGCCCTGCAGAGTGCTGATGGAGGGTTAGGAGGTCCTTCTGCAGCCCTTCCTCCTGCAGATGGCAGGGCAAGCCCTTTCCCACAGGTGACATGAAGACAATGCTTCCTCAGTGCAGCAGGGCAGGATGGAACGTGGTCCATGGGAAGTGGGTAGAGCCTACACCATAGGGGGTGGCAGGTGACAGACGCAGAGCAGTGTCAAGACTCTCACTTTATAATGAAAAGCAAAATGTTAGAAGCTCACCTGGAAAGAGGGAATTGCTTGCCTTAGAAATGCAGCAAGCAGCAGGGCGTCTGAGGTGGAAGGGCCTGTGGTATTGGGGTTAACGGCAAGGGCTGAGCAGTCAAGCATTCCTGGGTTCGAATCCCAGCTCATCCTCCTTGCACATTTCCCGGGGCTGCCGTAACCATGACCACAAATGTGGTGGCGTAAAACAAGAAGCGTATTCTCTCACCGTTCTGGAGGCCGGAAGTTCACAATCAAGGTGTGGGCAGGGCCGTGCTCCCTGCGGAGGGAGAATCCCTTCCTTGCCTGTCCAGCCCATAAAGGCAGTCGGCAGTCCTGGGCCTTCCAGGGCTGGTGGCCACGTCACGCTCTGCTCTGCTTTGCCTCTGTCTTCACGCGACCTTCTCCCCTCTGACTTCTCATCTTCACGTCTGCCTTAGAGGGATGCATGTGGTTGCACCGAAGGTCCGCCTGGGTAGTCCAGGATGAGCCCCTCTTCTCAAGGTCCTAAATTTAATTGCACCTGCAAAGACCTTTTTCCCAGATAAGGTCATATTCTCAGGTTCCATGGATTTGATAAAGATTTCTTTCCTCGGCCCATATTTTCACCTACCACATCCCCTTACTAGTTGTGTGACCTTAGGTGAGTCACTTAACGCCTCAGCCTCAGAGGTCATCTGGGAAATGAGGACCAGGGCCCACGGTGCATAGAGTCTCCGTGTGGCCCAGTGCTGGCACCCACTGGGTGACCACAGCTGCCGTTGTAGGAAACGTTGGATTTCAATAATGAGCAGGTGATTTTCTTTTCTTTTTTTTTTTTTTTGGAGATGGAGTCTCACTCTGTCACCCAGGCTGGAGTGCGGTGGCCGGATCTCGGCTCACTGCAAGCTCCGCCTCCCGGGTTCCCGCCATTCTCCTGCCTCAGCCTCCCGAGTAGCTGGGACTACAGGCGTCTGCCACCTCGCCTGGCTAGTTTTTTATATTTTTTAGTAGAGACGGGGTTTCACCGTGTTAGCCGGGATGGTCTCGATCTCCTGACCTCGTGATCCGCCCGTCTCGGCCTCCCAAAGTGCTGGGATTACAGGCTTGAGCCACCGCGCCCGGCCGGGTGATTTTCATAACTGAATCTTCTGTGTTATGCCAGGTATTTGAAGTACATGCTGGACCAGTACGTCGAGAACGATTATACCATCGTCTATTTCCACTACGGGCTGAACAGCCGGAACAAGCCGTCCCTGGGCTGGCTCCAGAGCGCATACAAGGAGTTCGACAGGAAGTGCGTGCCCGCAAGCCTTCAGGGACATGGGTGTGGGCTAGGTGTGGCAGGAGGAGGCATTGTGGCCACAAGTGCTCACAGAGTATGCAGTGGGGAAGGGGCCTGGAAGGGTGGAGGGTAGGGAGTGAGCAAACCTGGGGCAGTGGGGGTTCACCTCCCCTCTGGGCTAAGACTTTGGAATCCCGGGCAGAGGATTCTTTCTTTTCCTTTATTTTTATTTATTTTTTTAAGAGACGGTCTCGGCCAGGCACCATGGCTCATGCCTGTAATCCCAACACTTTGGGAAACCAAGGTGGGTAGGTCACCTGAGGTCAGGAGTTCCAGACCAGGCTGGCCAACATGGTGAAACCCCATCTCTACTAAAAATACAAAAATAAATAAAATAAAATAAAAAGAGAGACAGTTTCGCCCTGTCACCCAGGCTGGAGTTCAGTGGGCCCTAGCAATCCTCTTGCTTCAGCCACCTGAGTAGCTGGGACTACAGGTACGCACCACCACACCCAGCTAGTTTTTGTATTTTTTTGTAGAGATGGGGATCTCACTGTGTGGCCCAGGCTGGTCTCGAACTCCAGGCTCAAGCGATCCTCCCACCTCAGCCTCCAGAAGTACTGGGATTACAGGCGTGAGCCACCACACCAAGCTGACACCCTTGCTCTTAAAGGGCCAGTCAGTCAGTATTTTAGCTTTGCAGGCCAGTCACTCTATTGCAACAACTCTGCTGGACCGTGTTCCAGTGAAACGCTGTGGACACTGAAATGTGAATTTCATGTCATTTTCATGTGTCATGAAATCTTCTGTTTCTTTTTCAACCACTTAAAAACACAAAAAGCCATTTTTAGCTTGCAGGCTGTACTGAAGCAGGAAGCAGGCCGGGTTCGTCCTGTGTGCCCTTTCGCCCACCCCTGGTCCAGTGAATTACGGGCAAAGAAACCAACTGCGTGACTGTTTCTTCACTAACCCCCCTTCCTGCCTGCACAGCCCTTTATAGCTTGCAAGGGGCATTCCGATGCCTACTATTGGTAGGATGGGCAGTTCCATTTTACAGATGAGCACACAGGCCCCAGAGAGCAAGTGACTTACCTGTGGTCACTCAGCTTGGGTGTGGTAGGGCAGGACCCCACCCCAGGCCCCCGCCTCCCTCCCCTACCCCATGCTACTCACCACTCGGCCATGGCCTGGAGTCGGCGGACTTTTCCTGAGGGACGTCCTGCCTAGCAATCAACTTTGCAGTATATCTGGCTTGTAGACTGCGGCGGTGGGCGTTGATATGGATATCCTAGATTCCTCTGGGTTTTCCTTCTTCGAAGTCCTTTCAAAACTGTAACAGAAATCTGCTTCACAGATACCTGAGTCAGTGGGACAGTGGGAGGCAGCACCTGATTGTCCCAGAAGTCCTTCCTCCAATTGCCTTTTGGGTCCTGCTGTCATTATCAATAGGACCTTTGGAGGGACTTCTTGGTTCCCTGTCCCATGTCTTAGGCAAAGAATTGTTGCTGCATTTTGTAGTCATTTAGTGGGCACCTGTATAAGCTGGAGATGGCCTAGCCCCAGCTCATGTCCTCCTCCAGGAAGCCTTCCTGGGTTGTCCTGGGAGAATCAATAGCCCCTCCCCTGCAGCCTCACTGTCCCTGAGCAGGCACCAATCCTAACACTTAGGGGTTTGTGAATGGGTCTGCCTCCTTCACTAGGCTGTGACCCCTGACCTGTCTCTGCATCCCTTGCAGGTGGGAAAGGGTCTGCATATGGTAGGCGGCTTTTTTTTTTTTTTTTTTTTTGAGACAGAGTCTCATCCAGTTGCCCAGGCTGGAGTACAGTGGCGAGATCTCGGCTCACCACAACCTCTGCCTCCCAGGTTCAAGTGATTCTCCTGCCTCAGCCTCCCAAGTAGTTGGGACTACAAGCGTGAGCCACCATGCCCGGCTAATTTTTGTATTTTTAGTAGAGATGGGGTTTCACTATGTTGGCCAGGCTGGTCTCGAATTCCTGACCTCATGATCCGCCTGCCTGGGCATCCCAAAGTGCTGGGATTACAGGCGTGAGCCAGTGTGTCCGGCTGGCAGGCTTTTAATAAGCATTAGATGGGAGGATGGAGGAGTGAAGTGGTACTGGCAGGAAGTACCAAGGTTCCAGCCAGCATAATCAGGAAGGCTGCATGGAGGAGGCAGCCTTTGAGCTGCCTGTGGAGTGGTGGGTAGGGTGTCACGAAGTGGCAATCACTGGATTTTGTTTCTGGTACGAGGTATGGCCAAGTGCAAGAAAGAGCAGGGTGGACTTTGGTGCAGTTGGTGGGGGGCTGGACTGTAGGGTGGGGAGCCTTGGAGGAAGGCAGCAAAGGAGGGAGGGGCACAGAGGATGCTGGACTGTGTTTAAGAGGCAGCAGGGAGCCATGGCAGGTGCTTGAGGAGAGGTGAGTGATGTGTTTAAAGCAGCCCTTTCAGGAGGCTCAGGCTGACACAGCAGGATGTGCACGGTAGCCCTGTCTTGAGCTAAAGCAGCTGAAGGTTTTGCCTTCTGCACTTCCCCATGTGACAATCGAAGATGCACCCCAGATTCCTTGAGGTGCCTTCCCCACTTCTCAGTTGCCAGAAATCAGCTCAGAGAAACAAACCCGAAATCAGCCCAGGTGGTTTCCCTTCCCTTTCTTGAGGGGGCTGCCGGTTCGCACATCAGGAATGGGTCATTCCTGCTTGAGAGACAGCAGCAGAATTCCTTAACATCCAGGTAAGATGTGCCGGTGGTCGATGTATGAAATCTGGCTGGCGAGTTGGAATCTGTGTTGCCAGCAGGGACTTGTGAACAGTGACAAAGCACCAGCCCGGGGAAGGAGGCCGGCCTTGCCGCAGCCTGGGGAGGCTGTCAGGGCTCCCACATTGAAGGGCATTGATAAGCGGAGCCACGCAGGTGGGGAGACTTGAAGCAGTGACTTCCAATCGGCGATCATTTAACCTTGGCCAAAGGGGACTAGGCAGGGAAGAGAGGAACGTGACATCCGTGGCCTTCAAGTCATCAGATGAAAGAGGCGGACTTGTTCTGTGTGACTCTCCCACTCCCCAGGAGGGTGGATAGGGGTGGGGGTTAGGGTTAACGTTACAGATCTTGGCTCAGTAGAAGCAAAAAGGAGGGACACTCTAGACATTAAACTACCCAAAAGTGGAGTGTCTCCAGGGGTGGTGAGTTCCCCGTCGCTAGAGGTACCTTTCTTGCCCAACCTGATGGTTTTGGGCTGAAATATTCAAGAAGGAAGTGTTGGGACTGGGAAGAGGGAGAGAGGGAAGCTCACCTGGTGTTCCATTGTGTGGGCGGCTGTTGCATTGAACCAGCCTCTGGCCGGCTGACGTTTAGGTTATTGCCGGGTTTTTTTGCCATCATAACCAACATGGCGAGCTCCTTCTGGTCCGGGTGAGCTCCTGGCAGGGGAGGTGCTGGCCGAGAGGCTCTGTGCGGTTTTAATTCTGAGAGCTGTTGCCAGATTGCCCCCAGGTTGTGCTCCAGACCCCCACCCCACCCTGGTGTGAGTGAGTGCCTATAAACAGGGCTCCGACCTGCACGTGTGCCTCTGCGAACTGTAAAGGGCTGCAGGCGTGCCTGGCGGGGGCAGTGGGTGAGGGGTCCTGATTTTCGCTGAGTTTATTTCATTCTTTGTTTGATGCCCTGAAATTGATCCCGTTGAGAGAAGTAACATTCTGAGACTCACAGTGGAGGCAGCTTTTTTTGGGCTATTGGGCGTGGGGTGTTTCTCAGAGCCTGGCAGCCTGAAGTCATCTCCCGTTTCCCTCCCCAGATACAAGAAGAACTTGAAGTCCCTCTACGTGGTGCACCCCACCAGCTTCATCAAGGTCCTGTGGAACATCTTCAAGCCGCTCATCAGGTGTGTGTGACTGTGGGAGAGGATCCCGCTGGGGTTGGAGGTCCCTCAGTGTCCGTGGGAAGGCCTTCCCTATCCACGTGCCATGGAGGGCCTGTCTCCAGGATGCCTGTGGATCTGGGGCTCCCCACCCGCTTGGGGGTCTGCGGGGGGTCACAAGGCCGGCCCAGGTCATGGACAGGAGTGCTGGCCTTTGACACCTGTGGGGTTTGCACCTGGTGTTTAGCCCCCTGCCTTGACCTGAGCCCCCACACTGTGCGACCACCCTCGGGTTCCGTGAATTTCCAGAGGGACTCACAGATCTCAGGAAAGCTGTTAGCTTCACTGGTGTGGTCTGTTACAGAGACAGGGCACAGATTTAAGTCAGCAAAGGTAAAAGGCACACAGGGCTGAGTCCAGGAGGTCCAAGTGCAAGCTCCCAGCTGTTCTTTCCAGGCGGTTTCATACAGACAGTGCTCCACTCTCCCAGCAAGAACGTGTGGAGGAGGAGGGAGCATGGCTGGCCAGGGAAGCTCACCGAGCCTTGGTGCCCAGCGTTTTTGTTGCAGATCAGTCATGTAGGCACGGAGTATCCACCTGGCTGACCTCAGTCACTCGGTCGCCAGCCCCTCCTGAGATGAGATGAATACAGCCCAAGGCCCCCACCCTCAATCACATTTTGGCACAAACTCTGTGGTGTTGGCCCAAGGCCTCCAGTGTACAAAGACATGACCAGGCTGACTCTTCCAAGGGCCGAGAGGTTTCCACCCAGGAGCAGGTCGCCCATGGCCAGGCATCTCTTTGGAATGGGCAGGGCTTGGACACCCCAAGCCTGCTGAGTTAAGCTTTTATTGCATAGCAACCCAAATAAGCGGCCTAAAGAGAGGCAGCCACAGCCCGGAAATGTGGCGACTTCAGTCAGCTTCTTCCATATTTAGGCTTGTTGCTGCTGAAGGATTTCTGCCTCAGTATTGGGAAGCAGGAGCTCAAGGGGCTGGTGAGGGCTGGGGGTCTCTGCCTGGGTCGCTTGGGCGTCCTGTATTTTCTTCCGTTTGGGCTGTATGCATCAGGCACAAACTGTGTGCACGGAGCCACATGACGGGGGTGGGGTGGGGAAGAGGCTGACAGATGTTGTCCTGGCGCGGTGGCTCTGGCCCTGCCTGGGTGACTTCTGCAGGCGAGGGAGGGGCTCAGAGCAGGAGGGCCCCGGTGTGCACCAGATGCGTCAGGATATTCGGGTGAGGTGATTGCCTCTGCGAGGGGGCGGGAGGACTCCTGGAGGGCCTCCCTGGGAAGAAGCCTTTGGGCACAGGGAGGCACATCCCTGGAGGGGTCGTCATTCTTCCCCAGAGGTTCGAATCTCACAGACCTTTGCCAGCTCCCCTCTCAGCTCCTTCCACCTGTTGGAGCCCACCCACGTGGCTCTGAGGCTGCTGCTGACATAGGTCTCTTCCTCACGCCCCACAGACACCGTGCAAGTGGGTGTGACACTCAGTGTAAAGGGAGCACTCGGACAGAGCTGGAATGCCAGCTGGGACCTCGGAGTCCACACTCTCTCCTTCCCATTTCCCATCCATCCCTGGGAAGCATCTTGGCCCCCAAGGAGCATGGACAGCTCAGGCTCTCAGGCACCTGCCTGTCTCCCCACCAGCCAGCTGCCGCCCCAAGGGCTACGCTGCCCCGTCCCACCCTTGTCCCTGTGTCCCTTTGTCTCTTACTGTGACTGGCACTCAGAGGAATATTGGCAAGCACTGGTCCTTGGGGCACATCGGGAGCTACTCTGCAGCCAGACACAGTGGCTCATGCCAGTAATCAAGCACTTTGGGGGGCCAAGGCAGGAGGCTCACTTGAGCCCAGGAGTTTGACCTGGGCAAGAAGGTGAGCCCCACCTCTATAAAAAATTTAAAAATTAGCCAGATGTGGTAGCATGCGCCTGTGGTCCCAGCTACATGGGAGGCTGAAGCAGGAGGATTGCTTGAGCCCAGGATTTCAAGGCTGCAGAAAAAAAAAAAAAGAGAGAGAACTGCCCTTTCAGGCAGCTTGGAGCCTTTCTTTTCTTTCTTTCTTTTTTTTTTTTTTTGAGACAAACTCTTGCTCTTGTCCCCTAGACTGGAGTGCAATGGTGCGATCTTTGCTCACTGCAGCCTCCTCCTCCCGGGTTCAAGCGATTCTCCTGCCTCAGCCTCCCAAGTAGCTGGGATTACAGGCACCTGCCACCATGCCCGGCTAATTTTTGTATTTTTAGCAGAGACTGGGTTTCACCATGTTGGCCAGGCTGGTCTCAAGCTCCTGACCTCAGGTGATCTACCCGCCGCCTCCCAAAGTGCTGGGATTACAGGTATGAGCCACCGCGCCTGGCCTTCTTTTCTTATCAGCTACCAGAGCTGTCATTCCAGGGACTGAATTATGTGGCCCCGAGGCCCACTGGGAGAACTGGCGGAGCAGCAGGCTTGAGTCAGTTCCTGCTTAATCTACGGAGAGATTTTTGTGGCCAAAGAGCTCCTTTCGTGTCACTAGAATTTCCTGACAGTTTTTCTCACCTAGTGGCCTGTGCCGCACACATTCCCCTATCGGAAGGTGAGGTTTTGTTTGTGTTTAACCAGGCCCAGCACCCTTGTGCCCTATGTGACATGTGACATATTTGACATAGCAAAGAAGCTAGTCCTGTCATTTACCTTAGAAAAGTCCTTAGAGGGGCCGGGCGCGGTGGCTCACCCCTTTAATCTCAACACTTTGGGAGGCTGAGGCAGGCGGATCACCTGAGGTAAGTAGTTCAAGACCGGCCTGCTCAACATGGCAAAACCCCGTCTCTACTAAAAATACAAAAAATTAGCCGGGCATGGTGTTGGGCACCTGTAATCCCAGCTACTCGGGAAGCTGAGGCAGGAGAATCACTTGAACCCTGGAGGCAGAGGTTGCAGTGAGCCACGATCGCGCCATTGCACTCCAGCCTGGGCAACAAGAGCTAAATTCCGTCTCGAAAAAGAAAAAAGAAAAATCCTTAGAGGGCAAGGCATGGTGACTCACGCCTGTAATCCCAACACTTTGGGAGGCCAAGGCAAGTGGATCACGTGAGCCCAGGAGTTCAAGACCAGCCTGGATAACATGGTGGAACCTCGCCTCTACAAAACAGACAAAAATCAGCCAGGCGTGGTGGCGCGTACCTTAGTCCCAGCTACTCAGGAGGCTGAGGTGGGAGGATTGCTTGAGTTCAAGAGGCAGAGATTGCAGTGAACTGAGATAGCGCCACTGCACTGCAGCCTGGGTGACAGAGTCCGACTTTGTTGCACTTGGAGCTCTGGAAACCTCTAAGGTTCTTGGGAAAAAAGTTCACCTGCTTGGCCGGGCACCTGTAATCCCAGCACTTTGGGAGGCTGAGATGGGCGGATCACTTGAGGTCGGGAATTCATGGCAAGCCTGACCAACATGGTGAAACCCCATCTCTACTAAAAATCCAAACATCAGCCGGATATGGTGGTGCCTGCCTGTAATCTCACCTACCTGGGAGGCTGAGGCAGGAAAATCACTTGAATCCGGGAGGCAGAGATTGTGGTGAGCTGAGACTGCACCATTGCACTCCAGCCTGGGCAACAAGAGCGAGACTGTCTCAAAAAAAAAAAAAAAAGTTCACCTTCTCCTCTTGTTTTCCACGTGGCAGCCTGGACGGCATGGTGGTGATGGCGTCAGACTGCCTGGGCTTGACTGCTCTGACCCTTGCCATCCATTACCCTCAACAAGAGAGGCAACCCTTCTCTGCCTCAGTTTCCCCATGTGGCTGACAAGGCTACTTAAGTCATTCCATTGTCACAATAATTCACTGACTTAATACATATACAGTGTTTATTTTACTTTTCTTCCTTCCTTCCTTCCTTTTATCTCTCTCTCTTTTTTTCATAGGGTGTTGCTCCATCACCCAGGCTGGAGTGCAGTGGTGCAATCATGGCTCACTGCAGCCTTAACCTCCTGGGCTCAGGTGGTCCTCCTACCTCAGCCTCTCACATAGCCAGGATTACAGGTGCGCACCACTATGCCCAGCTAGTCTAAAACAATTTTTTTGTTGAGACAGGGTCTTGCTATGTTGCCCAGTCTGGACTGGAACTCCTGGCCTCCTTTCTCAGCCTCTCAAAGTGCTGGGATTATAGGAGTAAGCCATGTTGACTGTTTAGAACAGGGCCTGCCAGGCACTAGCAAATACTCAGTGTTAGTTGCTAGTACTGTGTTTTTTGTTTGTTGTCGTCGTTTTGTTTAGTTTCATTGCTTTGAGACAGGGTCTCAGTCTGTTGCCCAGGTTGGAGTGCAGTGGTGCCATCACAGCTCACTGTAGCCTTGAACTCCTGGACTCAGCCTTCCACGTAGCTGGGTCTACAGGCATGCCACTATGCCCAGCTAAATTTTGTATTTTTAGTAGAGACAGGGTTTTGCCATGTTACCCAGGCTCATTTTGAATTCCTTAGCTCAAGCAATCCTTCAGCCTTGGCCTCCCAAAGTGCTAGGATTATAGGCATGAGCCACCTCACCTGGCCCTGTTTTAAAATGTTTTTAAGCTGGCTGGGAGCAGTGGTTCACCCCTTAATCCCAGCACTTTGGGAGGCCGAGGTGGGCAGATTACCTGAGGTCAGGAGTTCGAGACCGACCTGGCCAATATGGCGAAACCCTGTCTCTCTTAAAAATACAAAAAATTAGCAGCGCGTGGTGGCGGGCACCTGTAATCCCAGCTACTCAGCAGGCTGAGCCAGGAGAATCGCTTGAACCCAGGAGACGGAGGTTGCAGTGAGCCGAGATCGTGCCATTGTACTCCAGCCTGGGCAACAAGAGTGAAACTCCTCAAAAAAAGGAAAAAAAACCTTTTTAAACTACCCTTTTGTATTAATTTGATTCCAATATCTTATGCACCTTATGTGCCAGGCACCGCAAAATAGTACTGTGAAATCAGCCACATTTTCCCCATTTCAAAGAAGAAGAGGTTGATTCTCAGAGAGGTTACACCCAGGGTCGCACCAGGAGGAGGGGCGTGGGCTGGGATCCAACCCGAGCCTGTGTGACTCTGCCCCTCATCCTGCCTCGTGCCTGGACATAAGCAGCTACCAGGAGAGGACCACAGGAATTGGGCTGGGACTCTGGAGCCCAGACTGGGCTCCGCTGCCCGTTGCCTGTGAGGTCTTGGGCAGCCACATAATCTCTCTTCCCCAAGTCTTCATTCGTAAATGAAGGAAGTGGAGGACCTCTGAGGCTCTCAAACGCCCACACACAAAAGAGCCCTGGGTCTGGCCCAGACCTCCCGACTCACACCCCCGCAGGTGGTGCCTGTGGCTGCGACTCTAACCAGAACCCCAGTGACTGCCGCCCGCTGTGTTGGGAGTCCCTGGCTGAGCTGGCTTGTGGGCCCTTTCCCGAGAGGGAGAGGCAAGTGGTAGGGCTCTGGCTGCGCCTGCCCCCGAGTCCATGTTCGGCAGAGCCTGGCCTGCAGGAGGGGTCAGGGAGGCTGCAGAGAGGAAGGTGAGGGGCTGGGCAGGGGAGGCCTCCCTGCAGCTCTGAAGCGGGCACCTCTGTCCTTGAGAATGGTTACTGCAGAGGGGCAAGGCTCCCTTGGCCCTTAGTGGGTTCCTTCCGCCCATCACACAGGACGTTGACAGCACTTTACAGCCCCGGGAAGAGCCTCTGGCAGCCTTCCGGCAGAGACCAGACTGTCCCCGAGTCCCGTGGAGTCTAAATGGGCAGGCGGTGAGGACACTCCCGCAGGGGTCCCACCAGCCCCTTCCCCCTGGGGGCTGGGGTGCGAGGACTAAGGCAGGCCCCGCTTTCCTCCCTCCCCTTGTCTTTGGTGTGAGGGGCACACTGCACTTTGGTGACTATTCTGGAGCCCTAGCCGTCAGCCCGGGTTCCCTGGCCTCCTACCTGGCAGCGTCCTTGAATGCAGAAACCTGTCAGTCCCCACCCCACTCCCCCGGCCCCCAGGTCCGATTCTTTCTCGTCCACTAGGGGGAGCCAATACACACAGCTCGGCCTCCCTGGGGCTCCTTTGGGAACCTGGCGCTGGCACTGGGCTGAGCGTTGGGCTGGCGCTGTCCCTTTGGATCCTCCTACCTGTGATGATCTCCGTATTTTTTATTTTTGCAATGGTAACTTGAATTATTTTGATTTCACAAAATAACATTGAAAATACATGAATACTTATTTTAAGACTTTCAAATTGTCATAAAATAACATAAAATATCTTCGGTTTGGCCGAATACATAACTTGCCTTTTCCAGTAACAGTATAATTCTTTACCCACATTAATAGTTGTATATCCTGGCTGGGCACAGTGGCTCATGCCTGTAATCCCAGCACTCTGGGAGGCCGAACTGGCCGGATTATGAGGTCAGGAGTTCAAGATCAGCCTGGCCAACATGGAGAAACCCTGTCTCTACTAAAAATACAAAAATTAGTCAGGAGTGGTGGTGTGCACCTGTAATCCCATCTACTCGGGAGGCTGAGGCAGGAGAATCACTTGAACCCAGGAGTCAGAGGCTGCAGTGAGCCGAGATCACACCACTGCACTCCAGCTTGCGTGACAGAGCGAGACTCCATCTCGGGGGGAGGGGGAAAGTTGTATATCTTAAACATATACAATAAGGAAATAATAGTGTCCTACAAAATAAAACTCAAATGATACATGTATGACAAAAACCAAACCTAGACTGTCATAAAGAAGGGGAGGATTACAGGCTTCTGTATAAAGGCATGCTCACATCTATCTGTCAATGATCCCCACTTTGCAATTCATGCTGAGCCTTGTTACTAATAGCAGTCATCGCAGCAAGCATGTCCACCAGACATCAGGCAGCGGACTAGACGTGCAAATAGCCTTGCATTGTCTTCTGCCCTCACTTAGGAGGAGGAACCCCCACTTTCAGATCCAGGCCCTGAGAGGGAGTGAATTGCCCTGGGGCACAAGGGGAGGGAGGAAACGGAGTTGCTGCGCCAGGCCAGGGCATGTCTGGCCTTCTGGCTGCGCTACGCCCTGGGGTCCCAGAGACTGTCCTGGAGACAAAGCTGGAGAACCTCTTTTATCCCCGTCCTTAGAAGAGGTGGCCAAATGTGAAGCCACCACTGACCCCAAAACCACCAGCAGCTGAGGCTGCCCTGGGGCAGGCGTCAACCTCAGAGGTTGTCTGTGCCAGTGCCTTAGTGCCCCCTGCCTAACCTGCATCCCCCAAGAGCGCTTCTTGGCACTTCCGCACTATCTCCTATATCTATGCAAATTCAGGGCAGATGTAAATTGGAGGCAGATATTTATTTTTATGCAGATGAGCCACTCCAGAGTGTTTGGTGCATTGGAGATCTCGTGAAAGCAAAATAGCTCCCGGCGTGCGCTGCTTGTTCGGGTTTTAAGTCGTGTCAGCGTTTACATTTTCTTAATATGAAAAATGCCTGCGTTGGTCTGCCGCCAGCTCCCCCTCCCTCCCTGCAACCCTCGGCCTCTCTGCTGGCACCTAATGGTTTCTTTATTCTCTTGCTTCTGCTTAGTCACAAGTTTGGGAAAAAAGTCACCTATTTCAACTACCTGAGCGAGCTCCATGAACACCTTAAATATGACCAGCTGATAATCCCTCCCGAAGTTCTGCGGTGAGTGCCGGTTAGACCCCAGAAGCCACATCAGTACCTCTTCATGCTTCCAAAGGGCTTGGTTCGATCCATGAATGTTTAAGGCTTCGTTTCCAAATGTGTGCTTGGCTAGCTTTGGCTCAGAAATCTGCGGCGTCGACAAAGATCTGCAGCTGCTGACTCAGAGAAATGAGATTGCAAAGGTTGTGTGCAGGACGGGCTGTTTACCTCGCCCACCACTGCAGAACTGATTTAAAAAATAAGCCCTAGCCGGGCACTGGCCGTTTGTTGCCTTGGTGTTTACCGTTTTTGCTTTTGAGCAGAAAATTGGGGGAATTTTCCAGGCGTGTGGATAACGCTGTGTACAGAATGAAATGTTCTCAGGGATGTCGCGGGCGCTCTAGGAAACGACCTGTCTGCTGGATGCTGAAAGCTTGATTGGTGTATCCGCTACGAGGCTTAAACGTAGGCCCAGATGAATAGAGGCTGCCCAGGAAGATGCGTGCCATGCAGCCAGTACAGAGTGTGCAGATCCAGCCTGGGTCTCTGGACCCCCAGCCTGGGTTCCCTCTGCCCCTGTCTCCCTCTCTGAGGGGCTCCTTTAAAGGAGTAGGCTCTTGCCAAAGTACATGCAGGTGAAATTGGTAGCTTTGCAGGGGCAATGGAGATAATAACTTCTCTCCAGATGCCAAGTCATGTGGCAGGTGCTGGGATATAGAGGTGTTTAGAGAGTGTGGTCCCTGCTCTCGTGACACGCTCAGGCTAGTGAGGGCCACAAATCAGTGATGACAGGGGCCAGAGGAGGCATTGAACCCAGCTGGGGAGGGGACTGATATGTGGGGGTAATCCAGGAAGACTTCCAGGAGGAGGTGGCTCTTAAAGTGAGTTTCACAGGGACAGTTGGCTAGATCAAGAGGCCAGGGAAGCCCTCCTGCAAACATGTGGGTGAAATATTGGGAGATCTGGAGGCAGCAAGAAGTCCCAAGTGATCAAGCAGAAGTTGGTGAACGTGAAGCTGGAGGTCACCTTGGGCTGGGAGTCCTTGGTGCCGAGCAGAGGAGAGTGAAATGGACCCAGAGGCCATGGGAGGATGATGGGAATCCTTGGTCTGCCGTGGGCCCTGGCAAGACTCCACTCCCAGACCTCACTAGAGTGACCCGGGGAGTCCATGGAGACGGCTCAGAAGATGTATTTTTAGTAGCTCTGTGGTGGAAGTGATTTGATCTGGTGACAAAGGGTAGCTTCACATCCTCCCGCGTGGGAGAGTAATTTGGGGATGAAATGGACGGCATCTGAAACACCCAGCTCCGGCTTCTGAATGGCTACTGGGTGCAATCTAGGGCCTCTGGAATGTGCAGGTGGCTGGCAACACTGAGGGTGCAGGGTCCTGTGAGTCAGAGGGGCAAGGTTTGGGAGAGGGGCGTGGGCTTGGGCATTGGGAGCTCCTGAACTTACTCTGTAGGGAGCCGGTACCCCTGTTCCATAGCCGTGCAGCAGAACCCCAGAGGACACGTCCAATCCTGATGCTTTTAATTGAGCATCTACTAGACTTGGGGGCTAAGTCTGGATTTTATCCACCCCCACACACTTCCTGGTGGGTGCTGCGAGGACCGGAGGCTGAGACCCACTGGCAAAGCAGCAGGGCAGGGCCTTGGGGTCCTGAATCCTGGCTGGCGTCCCAGCTTGTGACCTGAGGCAAGTCCCCAGACCTTGACAAGCCTCAGTTTCCCAATCTGTAAAGTACACAAAATAACCCTTTCATGGTAGGCCCCTCATGAGGGACAAAGACCTCTGGGGAGCCACTCGGGACACAGAGCGCTGTGATTAACTCACAAAGGACAACCCAACCGCACATGGCAGCGGCTCACACCTGCTTGGCTGGCCAGGCTCAGTCCAGTGTGCCGCCTTCTCTGCAGACCTTCCCTGCGTGCCGGGTGCCTCTGCGACGTGTGCCTGCACCGTCTTGTGTCACTGACTGCCTTGCTCCCGAACTGCTGACTAATGATCATGTTCTCCCCCCATCCTGTGGCCAGGTTATTGCTGTATGCACAGTGCCCGGCACATAGTAGGGCCTCAATATGTATTTGCCTGTGTTAAGGGAGGACTGTGTTAAGGGAGGACTGTTACCTGCTGCACAGAGGCTCTTTTCTTTTTTGAGGTAGAGTCTTGCTCTGTCGCCCAGGCTGCAATGGCACGATCTTGGCTCACTGCAACCTGCACCTCCTGGGTTCAAGTGATTCTCCTGCCTCAGCCTCCCAAATAGCTAGGATAACAGGCGTGCACAACCATGCCCAGCTAATTTTTGTAATTTTGGTAGAGACCGGGGTTTCATCATGTTGTCCAGTCTGGTCTTGAACTCCTAACCTCAAGTGAAACGCCTGCCTTGGCCTCCCAAAGTGCGGGATTACAGGCATGAGCCACCGCACCCAGCACAGAGGTTCTTTTTACTGGAAGGCTTTAACATTAAGCTTCCTTCAGAATTTATCCATCCTCTTCAGAGTCCAGCTGTTCATGGCTTTCTTCATTCATTCAACAAATATTTTAATTGAGCATCTACTAGGCAGCAAGCCCTTTCCAGACACTGGGGACAAAGTAATTAACAAAAGGGACAAGTCCCCTTTAGCATTACAAGCCAGTGTTTGTCTTAATTTCAGACACTCAGGAGAGCTGAGGGTGGTCACGCCCACCTCGGGGCTGGCCGCATGGCAAGCGAGTGAGGCCGCTCTACCGGCCAGGGTAGGCCCGCTGGCCAGGGGTCGCAGGAGAGAATGGACACTTGCTGGGGACTAGGCTACTGCCTGTTGCAAGAATAGCCGACAGCAGTGGGGGATTGTGACCGCGTGAATGTGAATGTGTGTGAGCTGGCAGCATGGTGTGTGTGCCCCGAGGGAGGGGACGCCCAGGTGTCCTGCAGGTGTTTGTAGGGTAGCCAGCTCCACCCAGCGCCTCCATGGATGCCAGCTGCCCCTGCCAGGTGAGAGCCCGGCCTCTGTTGTGTCTGCAGGTATGATGAGAAGCTCCAGAGCCTGCACGAGGGCCGGATGCCGCCTCCCACCAAGACGCCGCCCCCGCGGCCCCCGCTGCCCACCCAGCAGTTTGGCGTCAGTCTGCAATAGTAAGTGAGCCAGGGATGTGCCTGCTCCTATGCCCTAGACCCTGGGAGATGTGGGGCGCTTCAGAGTCCAGAGACATTTTCCCCAGACTTTTGTCTCCAGCAGCCAAGCTTAACCCTGCAGGAAAGATAAAGCCTGAGCTCCTCATTGAGGCTGCGGCTTGATGCTTGGTGCCTGGTGGGGGATTGTGTGCTCGCTGCTCTGTGCCTGATGGCGGGGGGCGTGCTCGCTGCTCTGTGCCTGGTGGGGGGACCGGCAGTGGGTAGCGGATGGGAGTCTCTGGGGTTCCCACCCCAGCTTCTGTCACTGCTGCCCTCTGGGCATACACTTCCCACCACCTTCAAGGAGGGCGTGGTCACGGAATGTGCTTAGGTGTGGATGTGGGGCGTGTCGTGCTCGGAAGAAGCTTCCGGAGCCAGTGGGCAGCTGCCTCTCATGGTCACGTACAGGCCTGGGTGAGGCAGAGATGGTGCCTGGTCACTCTGCATCCCTGATCCCCGCATCACCGTGCACCCTGCTAACACCCAGGCTGGACACAGGCATAGAGAAGACAGGCTTGTGCTGGACTCAGCCACTGAGATTTAGGGGTCCTTGTTACTGCAGCATAACCTGTCCTCCCTAATACCCTTTATCAGCCGCATGACCTCAAACTCACCTCTTCTCTCAGCTTATTTCCTTTTTTCTGGTATACAATCTTTTTTGGGCTGGCGGGAGCAGTGTCTTGCTCTGCCTCTCAGGCTGGAGTACAGTAGCTCCATCTCAGCTCACTGCAACCTCCGCCTCCTGGGTTCAAGCTATTCTCCTGCCTCAGCCTCCTGAGTAGCTGGGGTTATAGACGCCTGCCACCATGTCTGGCTATTTTTTTTTGTATTTTTAGTAGAGAGAGTTTGGTCATGTTGCCTGGCTGGTCTCGAACTCCTGACCTCAAGTGATCCACTCACCTTAGCCTCCCAAAGTGCCAGGATTACAGGCGTGAGCCACTGCACCTGACCACCCAGGGTAGATTTTGAAACATTTTGAAAGGTTTTGAGAACTGAGGAGGCTCTGGGTGGCATCTGGGCCAGGGGAGGAGATGCGTCGGTCACCCGCCCTTTCTGAGCCATGTGGGCAAGGGCATTCCTGGGGTTAGAGGGGAGTGGATTCGGCCCTGGGGACTTGCCTGTTTCTTTCTTGGCCGAGAGTGGTGGAGCTAAGGGAGGATAGGGAGGGAGGCAGAGTCATGGACCCCAATGAAGTCCATACCCTCATTCCCAGAACCTGTGATTAGGTCACCTTACGTGGCAAAAGGGGCTTTGCAGAAATGATTAAGTGAAGGATCTTGGGATGGGGGGTTATTCTGGGTTCTCTGGTGGGCCCAAAACAATCGCCAGCATCTTTACAAGAGAGAGGCAGGAGGGTCAGAGTCAGAGGAGATGTGGCAGCAGAAGCAGAGGCCAGAGAGGTGCGGGGCCAGAAGCCAAGGTACTCAGGCACCTCTAGAAACTGAAAAAGGCAAGGAACGCATTCTCCCCGGAGCCTCCAGGTGGAGCACGGTCGGGTCAACCCCTTTTTGACTCCTGACACCTCCAGGATATGAGATAATACATTTGGGTGTTTTGTTTGTTTGTTCGTTTTGCTTTTTTTTTTTTTTTTTGAGACGAGTCTCGGCCTGTCCCCCAGGCTGATGCAGCCTGCAGGACCTCAGTCACTGCAACCTCCTGCTCCCCGAAAGTTCAAGCAATTCTCCTGCCTCAGCCTCCCGCAAGCTGGGATTATATGTCCACTGCCACGCCTGGCTCTTTTTGTATTTTGATAGAGATGGGTTTCCACCATGTTGGCTGTGGCTGGTCTTGAACTCGTGACCTCAGGTGATCCACCTGCCTTGGCCTCCCAAAGTGCCAGGATTACAGGTGTGAGCCACCTCGCCTGGCCCATTTGTGTTGTTTTAAGCCACCGAGTTGACGGTAATTGGTTACTGGGGCCACATGAAAATAAAGCAGGTGAGGCTGAAGCGTGGCTCAAGCCTGTAATCCCAGCACTTTGGGAGGCCGTAGATCCATGATCAAGGTCAGGAGATTGAGACCATCCTGGCTTGTCCCAAACCCCGCTCTACTAAAAAAACAAAAACTAGCCGGGCGGTGGTATGCCAGGATCCAGCAGCAGCGAGGCAGGAGAACCCGGGAGGCAGTGAGCCAGTAGTGAGCTGAGATCCCGCCACTGCACTCTAGCCTGGGCGACAGACCTCGGCTCAAAAAAAAAAAAAAAGAAAATAAAGCAGGTGGTAGTGAGTGGTGGCGGACAGAGTCTAGGGAGGAAGTGTGTCTTGTTTCCAGAACCAGTGAAGGTTGCTTCCAGGGTGCTTGAGCCCAGGAGAGGGCTGGGCCTGGAGTGCAAACGTAGTCTCCACTGCCGAGTCCGCCTGTTTCAGCGCCCCTGCATTCCGCGGCCTCGTTCATGAAACCAAGTCAGATGAACCGGCCCCGCGCCCTGCAGCCGCTTGCGCAGCTGGTGCAAATGCTGAATTTCTAATTGTATTTCATTTTAACCATCACTAGAACCGTCGCAAGTGACTTTGACAGTTGTACTGCACAGCACAGCTCTGTTTCACCCTCGCCTTCCCCAACTAGGCACACGCACAAGGGGTTGCCACTTAGACATTTTATAAGCACTGTGCCAGTAAATGAGCAAGAGAATATATGTTGAAATAGAATATTCGCCCCAAGTATATCTGGAACACATAGTTGACTACCAAATAGTACTTCCTTTTCCTTTTTCAGACTTTGTGAGAATGTGCAGGTATGAACCACTCTTCAGCTCTCACCACCCCTTAGGGGCCGCCCAGGAATGCTGGGCTGGGCAGGCACCTGCAGTGACCTCAGGCTCCTCCTGGGGGCGCTGGTGAAAACTCAGCCCTTGAGCAGGCTGAGCCAGCCGACCAGAATTTTTTTTTTTTTTTTTTTTTTGAGACTTTTTTTTTTTTTTTTTTGAGATGGGAGCACTCCAAATGCCCAGGTTGAGGCAGCAGTGATCTTTGGCTCCCTGCAACCTCTGCCTGGATTTAAGCAATTCTCCTGCCTCAGCTCCCTGGAGTAGCTGGACCTCACAGGCGACGCCACCACACCCAGCTAATTTTGTACTTTAGTATGGGATTCACCATGTTGGCCAGGCTGGTCTCGAACTCCTGACCTCAAGTGATCCACCTGCCTCGGCCTTCTACTGGGATTACAGGTGGAGCCACCACACCTGGCCCAAGCCAGGATTTTCCAGCCATCAGATGACCGCTTTCCCCATGTTCTGAAGTTCGTGTCGCAGCCCATTACTGGGGCTCTGCTGGGCTGATACTGCTTCCTACTGCTTCCATGTGCTCTGACACACAGGGGCCTAGGGGTGGGTCCTTAGCTGGGAGACTCCAGTCATGCCTTTCTCAACTCTTATTTTATTGTTCAGAGTCACTTCTCTCTTCTTATCATCTAACAAAACTTGGAAAGGAAAAACAAAGGTTAGGACACCTGGCTTTGGGAGGCCGAGGCAGGTTGATCACCTGAGGTCAGGAGTTTAAGACCAGCCTGGCCAGTATGGTGAAACCCCGTCTCTACTAAAAATACAAAAAAAAAAAAAAATTTGCCGGGCTTGGTGCCGCACGCCTATAATCCCAGCTACTCGGGAGGCTAAGGCAGGAGAATTGCTTGAACCCGGGAGGCAGAGGTTGCAGTGAGCCGAGACGTTGCCATTGCACTCCAGCCCGGGAGACAGAGAGAGACTCCCTCTTTAAAAAAAAAAGAAAGAAAAACAAAAAGAAAAAACAAGCACAGCTCACAGACTTCAAAAGCCATCTACCTGAGTGAAGTGTGGGAAAATGGTTAGCCATGGCTGTAGGCCTCAACTCCTAGAAGGCCACCAAGAGATACGCTGCATTCTGAGCAGGTGCCTTTCAGAACGTACTAATGCAGGGCCGTTGGCTTTAACTGTCACCTTGCCATAGTCCATCCCTCTCCAGGGCCAGTTGTAACCGTAAAAGTCCAGTCCTTAGCTGCTTTTGGGACAGTGGGCCACACTGCGCGTGCCGCTTGGAGAGAGAATCCGTGCAGTTGCCTCTTTAAATTAATATGTGGTTTCATTGCCAATGATTATAATAAAATGGCAATAAACATTTTAAAGGAAGCACTAGATATGTAATTTATTTGGACTGTGAATGAATGAAAGTCATTAAAATTCATAACTGAATCCTGTTCACAAATGTTAATTTGCCGAGTTAAGTTCAAAAGCATACAGCAGAAAGCTATCACCTTAGAATGAGCTAATTAAGTTAATATATTAAAGGGAAGTCAAAGATTCAAGAGGTCTTTGCTTGCCATCCCTGAAGAGGAAAAATGGAAACCTGAGGCCTGTGTGGGCAGCTGGGGGAGGTGGGCACAGGGCAGAGCTTGAGGTGTCCTTAGGCCTGGGTGGAGCAGGTCATGGCTGAACTCTGGCATTTTTTTTCTTTTTTCTTTTTTTTTGGGAGGGAGTCTCGCTCTGTTGCCCAGGCTGGAGTGCTGCAGCGTGATCTCTGCTCACTGCAAACTCTGCCTCCTGGGTTCAAGCGATTCTCCTGTCTCAGCCTCCCGAGTAACTGGGACTACAGGTGCACGCTACCATGCCCAGCTGTTTTGTATTTTTAGTAGAGATGGGGTTTTGCCATGTTGGCCAGGCTGGTCGCAAACTCCTGACCTCAGGTGATCCACCCTCCTCAGCTTCCCAAAATGCTGGGATTACAAGCATGAGCCACTGCACCTGGCTGTTACTGTTTGTTTGTTTTTTTTTTTTTTTAGGTGGAGTCTTGCTCCATTGCCCAGGCTGGAGTGCAGAGGTGCAATCTGGCTCACTGCAACCTCTGCCTTCCAGTTCAGATGATTCTCCTGCCTCAGCCTCCTGAGTAGCTGGGATTGCAGGTACCTGCCACCATACCCAGCTAATTTTTTTGGTTTGTTTTTTGTTTTTTGAGACAAAGTCTTGCTCTGTCACCCAGGCTGGAGTGCAATGACATGATCTTGGCTCACTGCAACCTCCACGTCCTGCATTCAAGCGATTCTCCTGTCTCACGCTCCCGAGGATATGGGACTACAGGCATGTACCACCACGCCCAGCGAATTTTTTTGTATTTTTAATAGAGACGAGCTTTCACCATATTGGCCAGGCTGGTCTCGAACTCCTGACTTCAGGTAATCCACCCATCTTGGTCTCCCAAAATGCTGGGATTACAGGTATGAGCCACCGAGCCTGGCCTGTTTTTTATTTTTCATCATAGCCATCCTAGTAGGTGTCAAGTGTAGTTCATTATAGCTTTGTTTCACATTTCACTGATGCCTAATGCTGTTAAGCATCTTTTCATGTGCTTATTGGCCCTTTGTTTACCTTCTTTGGAGAAATGTGTATTCACTAGATCCTTTGCCTATTTTTTGTTTGAACTGTCTTTTCATTGTTGTAAAGATTTGTTGATATATGCTAGATCCTAGGCCCTTGTCAGATGTATGGTTTGCCAGTGTTTTCTTCCATCCTATGTGTTGTCTCTACACCTTTTGATGGTATCTTCTGAAGCATAAAAGTTACATTTTGATGAAGTCCAGTTTATCTATTTTTTTCTTTTGTCACTTGTGCTTTTGGTGTTTTATCTAAGAAATCATTGCCAAATCCAAGGCCATGACAATTCATGCGTATGTTTTCTTCCAAGAGTTTTACCATTTAGCTGTTAGATTTGGGTCTTTGATAACGTTTTGAGTAGATTTTTCTATATGTTGTGACGTGAGGTCTGATTTGCTTCTTTGCATGTTGTTACAGCACCATTTTTTGAAAAGACTTTTCCTGGCCAGGCAGGGTGGCTCATGCCTGTAATCCCAGCACTTTGGTAGGCTGAGGCGGGTCGATCACCTGAGGTCAGGAGTTCGAGACCAGCCTGACCAACATGGTGAAACTAATGTCTCTACTAATAATACAAAAAAATTTGCTGGGCGTGGTGGCGGGCTCCTGTAATCCCAGCTACTCGGGGGGCTGAGACAGGAGAATCACTTGAATCTGGGAGGCGGAGGTTGCAGTGAGCCGAGATTGTGCCATTGCACTCCAGCCTGGGTGACAAGAGCAAAACTCCATCTCCGGCCGGGCGCGGTGGCTCAAGCCTGTAATCCCAGCACTTTTGGAGGCCAAGACAGGCGGATCACGAGGTCAGGAGATCGAGACCATCTTGGCTAACACGGTGAAACCCCGTCTCTACTAAAAATACAAAAAACTAGCCGGGCGAGGTGGCGGGCGCCTGTAGTCCCAGCTACTCAGGAGGCTGAGGCAGGAGAATGGCGTAAACCCAGGAGGCGGAGCTTGCAGTGAGCTGAGATCCGTCCACTGCACTCCAGCCTGGGCGACACAGCGAGACTCCATCTCAAAAAAAAAAAAAAAAACTCCATCTCCAAAAAAAGAAAAGAAAATACTTTTCTTTTCCCCATTCACTTGTCTTGGTACCTTGTCAAAAACCAGTAAACATGAGAGTTTATTTCTGGGCACTCTAATTCTTGTCTGTTGGTTTGTATGTTTATCTTTATGCCAGCGCCACACAATCTTGATTACTGTAGCTTTGTAGTAAGTTTTGAAATTGGGAATTGTGAGCCCTCCAACTTTTTTTTCAAGATTGTTTTGGCTATTCTGCATCTCTTTAATTTCCATATTCATTTTAGTATCAGCTTGTTCATTTCTGTAAAAGGCAGCTGGGATTTCAATAGGGCTTGTGCTGTGAGTGTAGACCAATTTTGAGGGTATTGCCATCTTAATAGTAGTCTTCCAATCCATGAACATGGGATGTCTATTTATTTAGGTCTTTTAACTTTTTTTCAATGGCATTTTATAGTTTTCACTGTACCAGGTTTTTGAACTTTTTTGTTAAATTTTTTTTTTTTTTGATTTGTGATGCTATTGTCAATGTAATTTTTTTTTTTTTTTTTTTTTTTTTGAGACAGAGTCTTGCCCTGTTGCCTAGGCTGGAGTGCAGTGGTGCGATCTTGGCTCACTACAACCTCTGCCTCCTGGGTTCAAGTGATTCTCCTGCCTAAGCCTCCCCAGTAGCTGGGACTACAGGTATAGTCACCTGTAGCCACCACACCCAGCTAATTTTGTATTTTTAGTAGAGATGGGGTTTCACCATCTTGGCCAGGCTGGTCTCAAACTCCTGACCTCTGGTGATCTGCCTGCATCGGCCTCCCAAAATGCTGGGATTACAGATGTGAGCCACTACACCTGGCCATCAATGTAATTTTTAATCTATCTTTTTGTTACTGATTGCTAGTTTCTAGAAATACATTTTTAAAATATATTGATCTTGTGTCCTGCAACCCTACTGAACTTGTTTATTAGTTCTAATATTTTTGTGTGTGTGGATTTTTTAGAATTTTCTATATCCAGGATCATGTCATCTGCAAATAGAGATGGCTTTCTTCCTTTTCAACCTAATGCCTTTTATTGCCTAATTATGCCTGACTGTAACCTCCAATACATTGTTGAATAAAAATGATGACAGCAGACATCCTTGTCTTATTCCTGATCTTAAGAATCAGCAGTTAAGCTGGGCTGAGCAGCATGTACCTATAATCCCAGCTATTTGGGAGACTGAGGTGGAAGGATTGCTTGAGGCCATGAGCTCAAGACTAGCATGGGCAACATAGCAAGACTCTGTGTCTATTAAAAAACAACAACAACAAAAAAAGAATCAACAGTTAGTCCTTCACTACTAAGTATAATGTTAGCTGTGTGCTTTTCATAGATGCCCTTTATCAGGTTAAGAAACATCTTTTTGGCTGGGCGCGGTGGCACACGCCTGTAATCCCAGCACTTTGGGAGGCTGAGGTGGGCGGATCACGAGGTCAGGAGATCGAGACCATCCTGGCTAGCACGGTGAAACCCCGTCTCTACTAAAAAATACAAAAAATTAGCCAGGTGTGGTGGCGGGCACCTGTAGTCCCAGTTACTCGGGAGGCTGAGGCAGGAGAATGGTGTGAACCCAGGGGGCGGAGCTTGCAGTGAGCTGAGATCCGGCCACTGCACTGCAGCCTGGGAGACAGAGAGAGACTCTGCCTCAAAAAAAAAAAAAAGAGAACTTTTTTCTTTTCTTTCTTTTTTTTTTTTTTTTTTTAGTTTTTATTTATTTGTTTATTTATTTTGAGATAGAGTCTCCCTCTGTGGCCTAGGCTGGAGTGCAGTGGTGCAATTATATAGATCAGTGCAACCTCAAACTCCTGGGCTGCAGTGATTCTCCTGTGTCAGTTTCCCAAGTAGCTGGTACTATAGGTATATACCACCACACCTGGTTAATTTTTACATTTGTTTTGTAGAGACAGGGTCTCATTATGTTGCCCAGGCTGGGAACATCATTTCTGTTTCTAGTTTGTTGAGTGGTTGGTTTGTTTGTTCATGTAAAGGTGTTAGGTTTTGTCAAATGCTTTTCATCACCGTTGAGATAATCACATGGCTTTTGTCCTTTATATTATTGATATGGTATATTATATTGATTGATTTTTATATGTTGAATAAACCTTGTATTCCTGGGATAAATAATTTGTGTTCATGGTGTATAATATTTTTCATGTATTACTGGATTTGCTTTGCTTGTATTTTGTTGAGGATTTTGTATTTATAAGAAATATTCGTTTGTCATTTTCTTGTCTTATGATATCTTTGTCTGGTTTTGGTGATACTGGCCTTAGAATGAGTTGGGAAGTGTTTCCTCCTCTTCTATTTTTTGGAAGAATTTGCACTATATTAGAGTTAATTTGTTAAACATTTGACAGAATTCACCACTGAAGCTATCTGATCTTAGGCTTTACTTTGTGGGAAGTTTTAAAATTACTAATGTAACCTCTTTGCTTGTTGTATTTATTCATATTTTATATTTCTTCTTGAGTCAATTTTGATAGTTTGTGTCTTTCCAGGAATTTGTTCATTTCCTCTAGGTTTTCTAATTAGTTGGCGTGTAATTGTTTATAGTACTTCTTCATAATCCTTTTATTTGTATAATGTCACTAGTAATGTTTCCTCTTTCATTCCTGATTTTAGTAATTTGAATCTTCACCCTTTTTTTTCTTGGTCAGTCTAGCTAAAAACTTGTCAATTTGTTGATCTTTTCAAGGAGGCAACTTTTGGTTTTGATGGTGTTCTCTATTATTTTCCTATTTTCTATTTATTTCTACTCTAATCTCTACTGTTTTCTTCCTTCTGCCTGTGTCAGATTTAGTTCATTTTCTTTTTCCAGTTTTTTAAGGTGCAATGTTTATTATTTTGGAATCTTTCTTTTTGCAATGTAAGCATTTATGGCTATAAGTTTCTCTCTTTAAGTCCTGCAATAGGTATATCTGTTAGTGTATTATTTCCACCATTTTAATCTTAAAATATTTTCTAATTTCTCTTGTAATTTTTTTCTTTGATTCATTGGTTTCTAGGAGTCTGTTAAATTTTCACATATCTGTATTGATTTTTAGTTTTATTTTATTATAATTAGATAACTTACTTTGTATGATTTAACTTTAGATTTATGGAGACTTGTTATATGGTATAACATATGGTGTAGCCTGGAGAATATTCAGTGGACACATGAGAAAAATGTACATTCTATTATTGTTGGGTAGAGTGCTCTATAAATGTCAGTTAAGTCTACTTGGTTTTTAGTGTTTTTCAGTCTTCTATTTCTCTGTCAGTTCTGCCTAGTTGTTCTATTTATTATTGAAAGTAGGGGATTGAAGTCTCTAGTATTATTTTAAAATGATTTATTTCTCCCTTCAATTCTGTTTTGGCTTCATATGTTTAGGGGCTGTATTGGTAGGTGCATAAATTTTTATGATTCTTACTTTCTTATGAATCCTTGCATGATGATAAAAATGTCCTTCCTTGCCACTAGTAACAATTTTTGTGTTAAAGTCTATTTTGTCTGATATTAATATAGCCATTACAGCTCTTTTTAGTTACTGTTTGCATGGTGTATCTTTGTATATAGGTTGAAAATAGGTTTACTTTCAACCTATTTGTGTCTTTGAAGCTAAAATGTGTCTCTTGCAGGCGGCATATGATTAGTTCATGTTTTTCCCCATTCCACCTTCTTTATTATTTAATCCATTTATATTTAATGTGATTACTTATAAGGCAGGAGTTACATCTGCTATTTTGCTATTTGTTTTCTATATGTCTTATGTCTTTTTTGTTCCTTTGTCTTCATTAATACCTTCTTTTGTGTTAACTACATACTTTCTAGCATGCCATTTCAATTTTTTGTTTCTTTTGCTATGTATATGTTTAAAGTATTTTCTCAATTGTTGCCTTAGGGATTAGAATTTATATCTTAATTTATAACAATCTAGTTCTAATTAAGAAGGATTGTGGAGCCGGGCATAGTGGCTCATGCCTGTAGTCCCAGCACTTTGGGAGGCCGAGGCAGGCGGATCACAAGGTCAAGAGATTGAGACCATCCTGGCCAACATGGTGAAACCCCATCTCTACTAAAAATACAAAAAAATTAGCTGGGCATGATGGCAGGCACCTGTAGTCCCAGCTACTCAAGAGACTGAGGCAGGAGAATCACTTGAACCCAGGAGGCAAAGGTTGCAGTGAGCCAAGATCGCACCACTGCACTCCAGCGTGGCAACAGAGTGAGACTCAGTCTCAAAAAAAAAAGAAGGATTGGGGACTTGCAAACTCTTCAGAGAATACAACTTTTGGGTGTTGTCTTCCACCCCACTCTAACACTCCTTCTTTGCCACTGGAAGAAACATGATCTGATGGTGATCTTATTATCAAGGAGGACCATGTGGCCCTTTTAGTTTTTGCTTATCTCCCAGAGCCAAGGTTTTAACTGAGCCAGGGCTCACTTTTGTTAGAAAAGAACTGATAAGTATCTGTTTTTCTAGTCTCTTTTTCCCTGTGTGTTTGAGATATGCTCTTCTTCGGCCTCCTGTACCACGTGGCTGTCTGGAGAGTACACTGTCCTTCTCTTTGCAATCAGCCTCCAGGGTGGGACACTGGCCTCCCATCGGCTCTGGTTCTGAGCCATGTGTGCCAACCTGACTTGCCAGAACTTCTACCCCGTTAGTTTTGGGGACTGACCTCACTAAGGATGCCAAGCAGTTTCTCCTTCCCCATCTACCTACAGAGAGAGGCAGCCCTGCACATGTGAGACTACAGGATTCCAGTGCCTTGTTGCCACCTTTCACCTCACAGCACCTCCACCTTGTACCACATCCTAACTCTAAATACAAGACTGTGATCTGTACCTTTTTTTTTTTTTGGAGACAGGATCTCACTATGTTGCCGAGGCTCTTTCAAACTCTTGGGGCCAAGTAATGTTCCTGCCTCAGCCTCCTGAGTAGCTGGGATTACAGGTGTGTGCCACACTGCTTGTCTTTTGAACCCAGGTATAATGAGGACTTTGAAGTCAGATTTTAATTTGAACCCTGGCTCTAGCCAACCCTAGGCTGTGTGACTCCAGACACAATAATTTTCCTGAGCCTCAGTTTTGTCCTCTATAAAAATGGGGGCACAGTGATGCAGTGAGTGGGCTTTAGTATTGCATGTGGTACACAGTAGGTCCTCAGTACACAGTAGGTCCTCAGTACACAGTGGTCACTGTGATCGTTCACATGCACTGCCCGTTTCTGTGGGCATCCAGGACCTCCCTGGCTGACTCTGTGACTGAGAACTTTGCAGGTCAGTGATGCAAGCTGCGGCCATTCATCCCATTTCAAATATTGGGAGGGGAGATGTTACATTTAGAAGATGCATGAGGCCGGGCGCGGTGACTCAGGCCTGTAATCCCAGCACTTTGGGAGGCAAGGCGGGTGGATCACAAGGTCAGGAGATCAAGACCATCCTGGCTAACATGGTGAAACCCCGTCTCTACTAAAAATACAAAAAACTAGCCGGGCGTGGTGGCGGGCGCCTGTAGTCCCAGCTACTCGGAGGCTGAGGCGGGAGAATGGCGTGAACCCAGGAGGCGGAGCTGGCAGTGAGCCGAGTTCGTGCCACTGCACTCCAGCTGGGAGACACAGCGAGACTCCATCTCAAAAGAAAAAAAAAAAAAAGATGCATGACCATCTAAGAGGGTTGGGAAAAGCCTGGGTGCCCAACTGAGGCAGGCCTGCTCAGCACTCCCCGCTATCACTGTAATTTCAGGTTGTCATTCCTCCCTCCCCCTTCCCTTTTCTTTCTTTTCTTTTCTTTCTTTCCTTCCTTCCTTCCTTCCTTCTTTTTCTTTCTTTCGTTTGTTTGTTTTGAGACAGAGTCTCACTCTGTCACCCACGTTGGAGTGCAGTGGCACGATCTCAGCTCACTGCAACATCCACCTCCCTGGTTCAAGCAATTCTCCTGCCCCCGCCTCCTGAGTAGCTGGGACTACAGGTGCGTGCCATCATACCTGGCTAATTTTTGTATTTTTGGTAGAGATGGGGTTTCACCATATTGGCCAGGCTGGTCGAATTCCTGACCTCAGGTGATCCACCCACATTGACCTCCCAAAGTGCTGAGATTACAAGAATGATCCACTGCACCCAGCCCCTACTGTTTTTAAAAAGTCACAATTTCTCCTTATTTGTGCATTCCTTGCATGCAAAACCAGAGAAAAAACATGCTCTGAATTACTCTAAGCACATCTCCCGAGGGGAAGGGTACAAGCAAGAATTATGTGCTGAGAATCCCCGATGCCCTCCAGTGGGTGGACAAATGTTGAAAAGCCAGGTGGGAGTGATTGGCCGCAGAGCACTGTGCTGACCAGCGAATTGTGCACTGTGCTCCTGCGTCCTCCTGCCCAGCATGCATCTTGGAACTTTAGTTCATGGTGTGGGTTTAATGCAGTTTGTGCATCCTTGCTGAGACCTGACCCTGGCCTGCACACATTGAGATGCACAAGATGAACATGTTATGATACGATTCACTGCCACCCTGGGCATCCCCGCCCAGCCAGGAAACAGCACATCTGCCAACCAGAGTCCCCTGGGGTCATTGTTATGCACAGCACTGACTCTGTCAGTCCATTGAACAAGCCTCTCTCTGAGCCAGCAAGTAGGGGATGGGCAGGGGAGGAGAAACCCAAACTGTGGGTTGCTGCTCTATGGAGAGTAGTCATTTTATGCCGGGGCCCTGTTCTTCCGCTAACTGTGAGAGCCTCAGAGTAGATGTGGGTGCTCCTTAAATGCACAGGCAGCGGAAAACACGCTTGGCTGGGAGCGCGGCAGCTCTGGGCAAGTCTCTCCTCTTTGGAGACCTGTTTTCTCATCTGCCTGAAGAGGTTGGGCTGGATAATCTCAGAGTCTCTTCCTGCTCTGAGAGTCTTTTATTTTATTATTTATTTATTTATTTTGAGATGGGATCTTGCTCTGTTTCCCAGGCTGGAGTGCAGTGACTCCAGTCTCAGCTCACTGCAACCTCCACCTCCCAGGTTCAAATGATTCTCTTGCCTCGGCATCCCAAGTAGCTGGGATTACAGGAGTGCGCCACCATGCCTGGCTAATTTTTTATTTTTGTGAGACGGAGTCTTGCTCTGTCATCCAGGCTGGAGTGCGATGGCACGATCTCGGCTCACTGCAACCTCCGCCTCCTGGGTTCAAGCAATTCTCCTGCCTCAGCCTCCTGAGTAGCTGGGATTACAGGCATGTGCCACGTGCCACCATACCTGGCTAATTTTTGCATTTTTAGCAGAGATGGGGTTTCACCATGTTGGTCAGGCTGGTCTCAAACTCCTGACCTCGTGATCTGCTGCGTCGGCCTCCCAAAGTACTGGGACTACAGGCGTGAGCCACCGCGCCCGGCCTTAATTTTTGTATTTGTGGTAGAAACAGGGTTTCTCCATCGTGCCCAGGCTGGTCTGGAATTCCTGATCTCAAGTGATCCACCCACCCAGCCTCCCAAAGTGCAGGATTGTAGGCGTGAGCCACCATTCCCTGCCTGAGAGTCTGCTTTTAAAGGACAGTGCAGAGACAGAGCAGTAGGCAAAGGGATCTTTCAGGAACTCGTTCTCAGAACTGTGCATTGTCCCGCCTGTTCAGCAGGACTCAGGCCCCCTCCCTGGGAACAGTAGCCAGCCAGGGCTTTGGAATCAGTGGATGCGGGCTCTCCAGCTGCGTGAACCCGGATAAGTCCCTGTAGCTCACTGGGCCCCTTGGTTCAGCTGTGACACGGACCACCTGTGTGCGGCCTGGGAGGCTGCTCAGCCCCTGGCATTGGGACGATTTTCGTCAGTGCCGTTGGCTTGTAGCTCAGCAAAGCCTGCACCTCCATTGCCGTTTAATATTTGCAGACCCTGGAGAGAGAGCGCCAGCATCTCTGCTTTCCATTTGAGAAACTGAGGCTGGAGAGGATAAGGAAACTGGCCAGTGGTGATTTAGCTCCTAAGGGCAGGGAGGGCCAGGGCTTGGAAGGGTCTGTCTGGCTCCTTAAGGAGGCAGAGGGGAGGAAAAGAGCCTGTAACTTTGGCGCATCCTGGGAGAAAAGGACCTGCCCGCCACATTCCTCCCTCCCCAGGGACACTGTCTCTGTGGGCTCCAGGACACCTTCGCCCTCCCAGAGTGGAAACCAAGATGGGAAAGAGGCGGGGCGCCAGGTCTGTATTCCTGCAGCAGCAGGACCTCCTGAAGACCACACCAGGCCCCCCAGCACCTCGGGGAGCTGTGGATTGCTGCTCAGTGTCCCCAGTGTGAAGCTTCAGCAAAAGTGAAATCGCCGTGAAACCAAACCATCCATCGAGATTAGGATATGCAGAAGCCTTATGGCTGTGGACAGAGTTTTAATCGCCATTTAAGTGGATCAGCGGATTCTTCTGTAAATCTTGGAATAAAGCTAAAGCACACTTGATACCACGTTCACCTGAAAATCTTCCGACAGAGAGACGTTTGCAGGGGGCCGTGGAGCGCAGCAGGAGGAGCAGAGATGGAAGCCCAGGCCGGGCTGGCCTCCCCGGGCCACCCCTCGGTTACGGGACCTTGAGCTGGTCACCTGGCCTCTCCCAGTGTCCTCTTCTGATCTCTAACTTGGGCTCATGAAATGATGGTGGAAATGAGGCAGACGATACACACGTGGAGGAAAGGCTTCACTCTCAGCCCGGTGGGTTTCAATCGGGCCCTTTCCATCATGACCGAGTCTTCCGTTACCTGTTACCGCTTCACAGATTCTCAGGACTTAGCAGTTTCCAACAGCAACCACATTACATGGCTCCTGGTGTTTGCGGAATTTGGGCAGAACTCGGCCAGGTGAGTTTGCCCGTGGGGCGTTGGCAGAGGGCACGTGGTGGTGTCCAGCTGGTGGCTGGCCAGGATCATCCAAGACATGCCTCATGATCCTGCACCTCTGGCCTCAGTGGGGACTGTTGGCCGGAGCACCTGCCCGCAGTGTCCCCAGCGTGACGTTCCCAGGATAGCTGCGTTTCGTCCAGGGCAGCTCGGGGCTTCCAGCACAAAGGTTCCCGAGATCACAGGTGGGAAGAGTCAGGCTCTTTAGGACGGGAGAGAAGGACCTGGCCCAGAAACTGAACCGTTGCTTCTGTCAAATTCTGTTGATCCAGACAGGGTCCTGGGGACCTGTGACTGCTGTCAAAGTGGCTTAAAGCAACATATATTTATTTTCTTGTGATTCCAGAGGTCGCAAGTCCTGAAATCAGAATCTCGGCAGGGCTGCATTTTTTCTGGAGGCTCTGGAGGGTATCCGTTTATCTTCCAGTTTCCAGAGGCACCTATGCTCCTTGGCTCCCGGCCCTCCCTTCCATCTTTTTCTTAGCGCATCACTCTGGCCCAGCTTGCCTTGTCACATCCTCTCTCCCTTCTGCTCACAAGATCCTCTGCAAGGATCTTTGTGATCCTGTCAGGTATCTTAATCTGTTCCGGTTGCTATGACAAAGTACCATAAACGGAGTGGCTTATAAACAACAGAGATTTATTTCTTATAGAGCTGGAGGCTGGGAAGTCTGTGTGCCACCAGATTCGGGCAAGTAACTGTAGCTCGCTGGGCCCATTTGTTCAGCTGTGACGTGGACCGCCTCTGTGTGGCCTGGTTGGAATGATTTTCGTCAGTGCTGTTGGCTCGCCGCTCAAGGAAGCCGGCACATCCCTTTTCATGCTGAGGATTCGGTGTAGGATGAGGACCTGCTTGCTGGTTCATAGATGGTGCCTCCTAGCCGCATCCTCATGTGGAGAAAGGGGAAGCTCTCTGGGGTTGCTTTTAAAAGCGCGCTAGGCCGGGCACAGTGGCTCACGCCTGTAATCTGGCACTTTGGGAGGCGGAGGCAGGTGGATCACGAGGTTAAGAGATCGAGACCACCCTGGCTAACACGATGAAACCCCATCTCTACTAAAAATACAAAAAATTAGCCAGGCATGGTGGCGGCGCCTGTAGTCCCAGCTACCCAGGAGGCTGAGGCAGGAGAATGGCGTGAACCCAGGAGGCAGAGGTTGCAGTGAGCAGAGATCGCGCCACTGCACTCCAGCCTGGGTGACAGAGCAAGACTCCATCTCAAAAAAAAAAATAAAAGATAAAAAAAATTAAAAATAAAGGAGCACTAATCACATTCTCAGTGACCCAGTCCCCTCACACAGGCCCACCTCCTAATGACATCACTTTGGGGGTTACAATTTCAACTTAGGAAATTTGACGGGGCCTAAACATTCCGACCATAGGATTGAGCCTCCCCATATAGTCCTGGTCAGTCTCCCATCTCAGGAGCCTCAGTTTACCTAAGCATGGTGACACACACATATAATCCCAGGGAGGTGCCTGGGCAACATAGGGAAACCCTGCCTCAAAAAATAAGTAAATAAAAAGATTAAAAAACAAGATCCTCAATTTAATTATACCTACAGAATCCCTTTTGCCATAGGTTGTCATAAGTGCGCAGGATTAGGACATGGATTTCTTTGGGGGCCATTATTCTGCCCACCACGGTGACCAGTGATGATTCTTCACACTGTGGGACCCTGGGCAGGTTCTGTCCATGTCCTGAGCCTCAGTTTCCTCATCTGTAAATTGGTTTTTTCTTTTTTTTTTATTTTGAGACAACGTCTTGCTCTGTTGCCCAGGCTGGAGTGCAGTGGCACGATCTCAGCTCACTGCAGTTTCCGCCTCCCGGGTTCAAGCAATCCTCCTGCCTCAGCCTCCCAAGTAGCTGGAACTACAGGTGCCCGCCACCATGCTCACCTAATTTTTGTATTTTTAGTAGAGACAGGGTTTCATCATGTTGGCCAGGCAGGTCTCGAACTCCTGACTCCTCAAGTGATCCACCCACCTCGGCCTCCCAAAATGCTGGGATTACAGGTGTGAGCCACCGCGCCCGGCCTATTTTATTTTATTTTTTGAGATGAGTCTTGCTCTATCGTCCAGACTGGAGTGCAGTGGCACGATCTCAGCTCACTGCAACCTCCACCTCATGAGTTCAAGTGAGTCCCCTGCCTCAGCCTGGAGAGTGGCTGAGATTACAGGTGTACACCATCAGGCCCGGCTAATTTTTGTATTTTTGGTAGAGACAGGATTTCACCATGTTGGCCAAGCTAGTCTTGAACTCCTGGGCTCAACTGATCCATCTGCCTTGGCCTCCCAAACTGCTGGGATTACAGGTGTGTGCCACTGTGCCTGGCCAACATTTCTTTACGTGAATCTCTGTCTCAAAATAGCACAGTAAGAGACAGGTTAACCCAGATAACATACTGGGTTTTTGTCAACTATGTTTTTTAACTGAATCGGCATCCAGTCCTGGGCTTCATGTTCTGCCCTCACAGCCAAGCCATCTCATACTGCTGGGACTTCCCAGTGTGGCTTCCCTGTTTAGAATGCCCTTCTCTCTTTTGTCCTCTGGCAGGCTCCTACTCATCCCTCAAAACCCAGCTCTGAAGTTGCCCCCTGGGGAAGCCCTCCCCAACCCCCAGGTCTTCCCTGTATCATAAATATCCCTCTCATGGAGTTCTCAAATGCTGCACTATCATTTTATTATTTGGCCTCCAGACTTTCTGCTTCCTGAGGGCTGAGCCTGCCTCTGTCTTCCTGGATGGTGCCTGGGTCCTGTGTTTTCACAGGGGTGTGGAGAGGACCAGCGCCTCTTCTCATTATGATCACCCATCAAATTCAGGTAAAAACTGCCCCTTTTCTCTTTTCTCAGCCTCAAAGACAAAAATCAAGGCGAACTCATCCCCCCCGTGCTGAGGTTCACAGTGACATACCTGAGAGAGAAAGGTGAGACAGGGCTGGCTCCAGCTGGGTGACATGAGGACTGCTGGGTGCACCTCTCTGGGTGGTTTGTCTTGGATCCTGAGCACCCATAAGCCAGGGGGTGTGACCAGGAAGGGAGGGGCTCAAGCATAGTGGCTCCAGGTCTGGGCTCTGGTCTTGGATGGTCTGGGTTTGAATTCTGTCTCCCCTGTGTACTAGCTGTGTGATCTGGGGCCAGTTACTCACCGTCTCTGGGCCTCCATTCCCTTGTCTGTCCAGTAAGGTTAATAACAAACAGTACCTGACTTGCAGGATTGTTGTGACCCCTAAATGAGACAGCGCTGCAAAGCACTTCGGGTAGTGCTGGTCTGTAGGAAGCCCTATGGAAATGGGGGCTCCTCTGATGGGATCAACTTTGATTTGCAGACACCATTGCCAATGGGATGGGTGCAGTCAGGAACTTGGAGTCGGGTGAGCCTTGTGGGCTCTCCACAGCTCCTGAGGCTAGAACTGAGGTCCGTGGAGAAGGTGTGTGGAGGCTGCTTTCCTACCTTAATGGGAGTAAAGAGGTTCCCACGGAGGAGCAGGCACCAGGGAGGCTTATCTGGCACCAGGGGTGCAGGTGTGCTCGGTGGGCCAGGTGGTCTCCAGCCTGGGTGCTGCAGTGCAGCTGTGGGTGTCACACAGGAAGTGAGCGCCTCCCGCATCCCCACCACCCAGGCAGGGCTGGCTCCCTCCAGCCTCCAGAGCTCAGCTCAATGGTTGCTTCCTCAGGGAATTCCCCCAACATGGCCAAAGCCCCTAAAGCAGACCCCAGCTCTGCCACGGACGCAGCACCGTGGGCCCCGAGACCCCACCACCCTGTGGTCCGTGTCTCATGTTCCATCCAGCGGGGAGTTCCCATGCAGCGGCTCTGAAAGCCACCACCTCGGCCCTGCACCTTCTGGTTGCGAGTGGGTTGGTTTCCTCTTTGGAGCAGGCCCAGTGGGTGGTCTTTGAAAAACCTGCTTCAGACAGGCGGGGCCTGGAGAGCCCATCCTCACCTGTAGGACAGGGTGCCCAGGAAATGCGCTTTGGCACGAGAGTCTGTGCACACGGGGATGGCATCAGTGAGCAGGTGTGCTGGGCGGGGGCATGGGGGGCCATCTCCTTCACACGCCAGACCTTGTGGCCCCAGTATTTCCCTGAGCCACGATGCTCAGCTGGCAGGTGAGCAGGTACAGGGGGCACCCCACACTGGGACCCCAAGAGGCCCGCCTGTCCCCGGCCTGGACGGCCCCTCCTTGCCCTCTGCCGGTTAGGTCCTGCTTTCTGTAAGCCCTCTCCAATTCTGCCCCTCTGACGGACAGAACTGCCTTCTTCACGCGCCCCATCATTCAGTCCCTTACTCAGGAGACATTTGCTGGGTGCCTCCCTCGTGCCTGACTCTGGGCATATGAAAGTGAGCACATGGAACGTGGAAGAACCAGCTGTTCCTCCAAGAGCTACCCAGATGCTGACTCCGTCAGGGAGGAGGCCCTGCCAGACCGGGGTCCCTGTTAGGGGGTTTGACCTTGTTGGGGGGCTTCCCTGAGGGAGGGCAGTAGAGCTGACGTCTGAGGATGGGGAGAAGCTGGCCATGCCGGGGGACAGGCCCCAGAGAGGAGAGCAGGTGCAGGGGCCCATGGCTGTGGGAGTGCAGGAGCGTGTGGGGCTTGGAGGAAGCTGAGAGGAGAAGGGGAGGTCAGGCCTTGCAAGTCCCAAGAAGACTTGCATCTCCAGATGCCTGCGCCACAGTCCTAGGTCCTGGTGTTCCGGGGTACCCCTGTCATCCACTGCAGGCCCCCCAAGGGTAGGCTCAGGCCTGTTTCTCTTCCTGGCTCTGGAGCCAGCAGGGGCCTGGCCGGAGGAAACCCTTCCCTCCACCCCAGGGCTGCTTTCATAAACCAGTTACAAGTGCTGAAAACCCTCTTTATAAACCGGCCATGGAGACAAGTTTTCTTCTTTGATTGCAATCACCTCTTTAGCAGAATCGCCTAATCGAACTTGGACATCATCTGTATCTTCACTGTCTAAACAGCAGCCACCAGCCCCTGTGGCAGTAGCCCAATAGGGCAGGTCATATGAGGTTCATGCAATTGAGTGACTAGATTTTTAATTTTATTTAATTTTAATTAAAGTTCAATCCCCATGTGCAGCTACTGGCTGCCGTGCTGGACAGCTCAGCCCTAGCCCTTGTGGGAAGCCACATGTCTGGAGGCCTCCCGGGTGCCAGGCCACGTGCTGGGCATCAGCGTGTCCAGTCCTCTCTGCAGCCCTTGGAGACAGGAGCTCATGGCCTTACTCTGTAGACAAACAAGGCAGATAGGCTCAGAGAGGCTGAGTGTTTTCTCTGAGGTCACACAGCTGGTAGGCAGAGCTGGACTAGAGCCTAGGTCTGTCTGAGTTTAGAATCTGTTTCTGCTTTCCCTTTCCACGGACCACAGAGGTGGGAAATCGGGCGGGTTGGGGAATATGGGAAAGATCTGAGGAACAAATGAATTTGTGGAGGCCAGCCACAGGTGGGTGATGCCATAGGCAAGGGGGTGTCGTATAACGTCCTGGAAGCCCAGTGGGCTGGGACCTGTGAGACGCCTGGAAGCTCCTCTCCTGCAGGCCTGCGCACCGAGGGCCTGTTCCGGAGATCCGCCAGCGTGCAGACCGTCCGCGAGATCCAGAGGCTCTACAACCAAGGTGAGGCTGTCCCACAGTCCTGAGCCCCGAGCTGCCTGGCCAGCGAGCACAGCGCTCCTGGGCCTCAGAGCAGAGGCAGGGAAGCACCGCCCCCACAACCCATCCAACTCCCAGAAAACACTCAGGGTGGGGGCAGCTGCCCAGGAGCCATCGAGGGGCCCACTGGTAGTCCAGAGTAGGGACCCTTTGTCCAGACCCCCAACCCTGCTGGGACATGGTGGCCGCACGATGCCATTTTGCCTTTAGGGGCTCTCCATCTGCACCAGGTGGGCACGTGCTTTCAGGAGACACCCTGCAGTGCAGGGCAGCTGGTTTTTTATCTGGCAGCTCCCCCAAACTGGCTCAGCACAGCTTCCTTAACTGCCATGTGTAACCTGCAGGCAGGGGCAGTGGCCTCTGAGCTGAGGATGCATCGCACTGATACTAAGCCGCTGACAAGACTTGCCCTCGATCCCACTCGCTCCCGCGACCAGCTGTGCATCACACAAAAATGGAGCATTGGGTCCGCACTGGGCTGAGCTCAGGACTGCCTGTCTCAGGCCCAGGGCCTGCAGTGTCATCTCTGCCATGGCCCTGACCTCAGAGAGCTGGCATTGTAGCTGGGAGCAACAGCACACCACAGAGAAGCCAGCAGCCCACCCCATCCTCCACTGGGAGCCCAGGAGGAGGCAGTGAGGGCGGTGTAGGGGCTGATGGGGCCAGAGCACCCCATTTGTAGGTGGGGACAGCATCAGGCACTTCCCATCCGGACATCTCACGCCCTGTCTCAGAGCTTGTTCTATAGCCGCAGTGCCCAGGCCGGGGTGCAGACCTCAGCAGTGCCATGTTCTGTGTGCAGGGAAGCCCGTGAACTTTGACGACTACGGGGACATTCACATCCCTGCGGTGATCCTGAAGACCTTCCTGCGAGAGCTGCCGCAGCCGCTTCTGACCTTCCAGGCCTACGAGCAGATTCTCGGGATCACTTGTGCGTAGCTGCCCTGGGGCGGGAGTGGGGGGGCTTGGTCCTCAGATGCTGTCCCCCTGCTGCTGGCCCAGGGTCAGGCTCTGGGGTGGCCTAGGTGGTGTGTCCCCACCCTCATCCTGTTGCCACCTGGCACTGCAGGGCAAGAGAGGGGGTCGTTGGGGCTGCCCCACCGTGGACAGCCAGGCCACACTGTCCAAAGGCAGAGCAGGTGTGGTCAGTCAGGGTTGTCCAGGCCCGTCTCTCAGGCGCAGCTGGGCCGGGAGGCAGGGTGATGGGGGGCTTTCTAGATTTGGGGCTCATCATCCTGGTCAAAGTCCTGCCTATACCACCTCCCAGCCCCCAAACCCTCAGCTCTCTCATCTAGAAAGGGGCTCTCGGCATTTCTCCCCCAGTCATTGTAGGATGCCAGGCATATGTGATAGGAACTGAGCAGCTATAGGATCTGATCCTACAGATGCTTTGTGATCGGTCACATGCTCAGTGTGGCTGAGCACAGATGACTCGTGAACAACTCCATAATAGTATCTCAAAATACTGGCGAATGCTAAGGAAAGTGATGCCTCCAAAGCACCATAAAACCACTCAGGCCTTCATCTCAGTCATCAAACACCGTCTTTTCAAATGGGACTACCTCCGGCCCCCACCTTTCTTCTTGGAGCACTATCAGTCAAAGGGGGAAACCTGGTTTTGGTGTTAATTCTAAAGCAGCTGGGTTAAGATATTTTAAAGACAAATCTTGAATCTTAAAATCAATGTTTCTGACCAGGCGTGGTGGCTCACGCCTGTTATCCCAGCACTTTGGGAGGCTGAGGCAGGCGGATCACCTGAGGTCAGGAGTTCGAGACCAGCCTCAACGTGGAGAAACCCCGTCTCTATAAAAATATAAAATTAGCTGGGCGTGGTGGTGCATGCCTGTAATCCCAGCTACTTGGGAGGCTGAGGCAGCAGAATTGCTTGAACCTGGGAGGCAGAGGTTGTGAGCCAAGATCGCGCCATTACACTCTAGCCTGGGCAACAAGAGCGAAACTCTGTCTCAAAAAAAAAAAAAAAATTTTTACCCCACTGGGTATTCACGTATTCAAGAATCACCTTTACCCAAAGGGCAGCCTGGCCTTTGTCCTGGCCCCTGGGGGGTGACTTCTGAACCTTGGAGTTTCCCAAGGGACAGGGATTATCTGTGTTACTTTTCGGGGGCCCTGATAGTTTATGGTGACTCAGGATAGGGGGTGGCCACTCCAGAAAGGTCAATTACACAGTTAGAGGGTGCAGGCTTTGAGACACGGGAGACCAGCCTGACCTCTGCGGAGGGCAGGGGGCTGGAGATTGATTTCAATCACAAGGTATCCCTCCAAGGTCACTGGACGCCAAACTCCCCTCAAAGGCAAGTGTACACCCATTTACTCAGCAGTGCTCCTAAGTGCCTGCCAGATGCCAGGCCCTGTCTGAGATGGAGAAGGTCTCTCCTACAGCCTGGAAGACTGTGAAAGATGTTGAGGGCTGACTGACTTTGGCTAGTGGATGGGAAGCCTGGGAGAGTTCAGAGCCAGGCTGAGCCTCATGGAGACAAATTTGATCATGTGTGTAGAGGTAGCTATCTGGTGGTGACAGAGAAGGAGGCACTCCGTTCAGCATCCTCCCACCAGCTGGGCCCAGGGCAGGCAAGATGGACAATGCTCTATCACCTGAAT